>NW_024806272.1:2649-4103 GCF_019175285.1 Sceloporus undulatus | reverse complement strand
TGGGCTCTCTGTGCAAACAGAGCTCTCTATAGTTGATCTGAAAGTGTGTTTGAAACTGTTTTAACAATGTTTTAAAAACTGTACTGTGCAATTATTATTTTATCAATTTTTGTATTGGTCAATGACCAAATAAATTTTACTCTCTCTCTCTCTCTCTCTCTCTCTCTTTTTCTCTTTGGCTTTGCTTCGCGAACAAAGATTCAGGAAGGGCTCATCCCTCACTTTGTACAAGCGCATTGGTGACTAAAAAGGCCAATCCAGGATAAACAGGTCCAGTTGCACAAAGCACAGTGGAAAGTCTCCTTGGGTGATGTTTCCAGGTTGTGGTTCTTTCTGTGTTGTCGTTTCTCTTCGAGACTTTCATTCGGCGTGAGCTTTTGAAAAAGGCTGCAGCATCATGGATAGTGCGTCTCCATGCTTCCCGATGCGAGGCCAGGGCAGACCATTGTTGGTGATCTATCTGGCCAAGCCTGAGATGTTGTTTCAGGGAGTCCTTGTATCTCTTCTTTGGGGCACCCCTCTTACGCTCTTGACCCGTGGCGAGTTCACCGTAGAATACTACTTTGGGGAGGCGATGGTCCTCCATCCTAGAAACGTGTCCTGCCCAGCACAGCTGCGTCCTCAAGAGCATGGCCTCAATGCTGGTGATCCCTGCTTGCTTAAGGACAGTAACATTCATCACATAGTCAGTCCAGTGTATGTTTAGAATTGTGTGTAAACAGCGCTGATGAAAGCGTTCAAGGAGTCGTAGGTGTTGGCGATAGTTGACCCATGTTTCAGACCCATAGAGGAGAATAGACAGTACAATGGCTCTATACACACTGATTTTTGTGCTTCATCTCAAATGTTTGTATACACACATACATATAATATATACAAAGTTATGAATACATATATATAATTAAATATATTTACACACACATATATACATACTATATATATATATATATATATAGAGAGAGAGAGAGAGAGAGAGAGAGAGGATAAGATAGCATAGCATAGGATAGGATTCCCCAACTGGTTGATGGAAACTGAAATGTATATAGCTGACCTGAAAGTATATTTGAAATTGTTGTAGAATCATAGAATCATAGAGTTGGAAGAGAGCGCAAGGGCCCTGATCCAGTCCAGCCCCATTCTGCCATGCAGGAACTCCCAATCAAAGCATCCCCATTGACAGATGGCCATCCAGCCTCTGTTTAAAGACCGCCAAAGACAGAGACTCCACTACACTCCGAAGAAGGAGTGTGTTCCTCCGTCGAACAGCCCTTACTCTCAGGAGGTTCCTTGAGCTGGAATCTCTTTTCCTGGAGCTCGCATCCATTGCTCTGGATCTTGTTCTCTGGAGCAACAGAAAACAAGTTTGCTCCCTTCTCAATATGGCATCCCTTCAAGTATTTAAACAGAGCTATCCTATCACCTCTTAGCCTTCTCTTCTCCAGACTAAACTTCCC
>NW_024806272.1:0-2549 GCF_019175285.1 Sceloporus undulatus | reverse complement strand
TAGCTGACCTGAAAGTGTATTTGAAATTGTTTTAGAATCACAGAATCATAGAGTTGGAAGAGACCGCAAGGGCCCTGATCCAGTCCAACCCCATTCTGCCATGCAGGAACTCCCAATCAAAGCATCCCCATTGACAGATGTCCATCCAGCCTCTGTTTAAAGACCGCCAAAGACGGAGACTCCACTAGGAGTGTGTTCCTCCGTCGAACAGCCCTTACTCTCAGGAGGTTCCTTGAGCTGGAATCTCTTTTCCTGGAGCTTGTATCCATTGCTCTGGATCTTGTTCTCTGGAGCAGCAGAAAACAAGCTTGCTCCCTTCTCAATATGGCATCCCTTCAAGTATTTAAACAGGGCTATCCTATCACCTCTTAGCCTTCTCTTCTCCAGACTAAACTTCCCCAGCTCCCTGAGTCTTTCCTCATAGGGCTTCATGGTTTCCAGACTTTTCACCATTTTAGTCACTCTCCTTTTGAAATGCTCCAGTTTCTCAATGTCCTTTTTTAATTGTGGGGTCCAGAACTGGACACAATATTCCAGGTAAGGCCTGACTAGAGCAGAATAGAGTGGCACCATTACTTCCCTTGGTCTAGACACTATACTTTTATTGATGTTGCCTAAAATCACATTGGCCTTTTTAGCTGCCGCATCACACTGTTGGCTCATGTTCAACTTGTGGTCTACTTGGACTCCCAGATCCCTTTCACACATATAAGTCTCCTTAAGCCAGGTGTCCCCCATAATCCTATATCTGTGCATTTCATTTTTCTGCCTTAAGTGCAATACCTTATATTTCTCTGTGTTGAAGTTCATTTTGTTAGCTTTGACCCAGCTCTCTAGTCTATTCGGGTCATTTTGAATCTTGATCCTGTCCTCTGGAGTATTAGCTATTCCTCCTAGTTTGGTGTCATCTGCAAATTTGATAAGTATGTCCCCAATTCTGTCCTCCAAGTCCTTGATAAAGATGTTGAATAGCCCTGGGCCCAGGACAGAGCCCTTGGGACCCCACTGGTCACTTCCCTCCAGGATGAAAAGGAGCCAATATTGAGCATCCTTTGGGGTCAGTCAGTCAACCAATTACAAACCCATGGAACAGTTGCCTTGTCCAGCCCACATTTCACTGGCTTCTTTGCAAGAATGTCATGGGGAACCTTGTCAAATCAAGATATATTATATCCACAGCATTCCCTTCATCTTCAAAGCTGGCAATTTTATCAACTTTATTATTATTTATTATTATTATTACTATTATTTGGTTGATTTTTGGTTTTCTTCAGAAGTGGGTTACGTCCAAAACACATTACAGAAGAATCCAGTTTGAGACCCCTTTAACTGCTCTGGCTGAGTGCCAGGGAATCCTGGGAATTGCAGTTTGCCATGGGACCAGATCTCTCTCTGACAGAGAAGGCTCAATGTCTCACAAAACTCCATTTCCCAGAATGCCCCAGCATTGATGAAGGGCAGTCAAAGCCAGGGCTGGGGAGTAGTGGCCATTTGGAGGTTTTTGTGAGGTTTTTCGAGTTTTGTGAGATGCTTAGCCTTCTCTGTCAGAGAGAGAGCTCTAGAACCAGAGTCTAGGACCCTAACAAGGATCCTATTCTAGTCTATTCTGGAGCCATAGCAAACTCCACAGGGACCTCATAAAACAAATGGCAGCCCTTTGCCCATATTTTGCCCACAGGGAAACCATACTTGCCCATAGGGAACCAGTGAAGAAAACCTTCCCATAGGGAATCATAGGAGGATACTTTCCCATAAGGAATTGATTGAAATGGTTGACCTTCCTTTTAAAGTGGCGCAAACCTATGTCAGAAAAGAAGCGATTCCAAGGGGAGAATGAAGAGATCGAAACCGGTCTAAACTTAAGTGGGAATGAGCACAAGGTCTTTCTAATGGTGCTTCCAAGAGCCTCCTGTGCATGGCTGAGCAACTGTTGAGCCCATCATCCACAGAAGCATCTTCTCCTTTCTCTTTTGGTCTCAGAGGAGCACTGCAAAGTCCATCATTGTTGAAGGATCCCTCAGAGTCAAGGGTGGCCTCCAAAATAAGGCTGCACCCAAAAGCCATGAACCATGAAACAGCTTTGAAGATCAAGTAAAAGGCCTGGATAACATTTGCTCCTCCTCAAACCTTCCAGATACCGAAAAAGACATAAGCCATGTTTGAAGCCTTTAAGTGAATACAGTACTAAGCTCACTGGCCGCCCAGAGACCCCTCTCCTTGGGACATCCTTCCAGGCCAGAGTGAGACCGTGCCCTGGCCCCAGCCCTCCCTCCTCCTCCTCCCCCACCTCCACTCCTCCGCCAGCCTCAGAAGCCCCCTTCGCCCACAGCCCTCTCCACGGCCCTGACCCACACCCTCCCTGCCCTCATAGCCTCCCCTCCAGGGGGACTCTGGGGCCAGGGAGAGACTTTGAGGCTATGCTCCCATCCTAATGGTCCAAAATTTGCATGGCTCCGCCCTTGACCATGCCCACTAGTCCTCTGAGCCAAGGGTTGCTGCTTCGCTCCGTTCTATCGCTGCTGGGAGGGAGGCGAGGTCTCAATCTCAAG
>NW_024806271.1:0-4104 GCF_019175285.1 Sceloporus undulatus | reverse complement strand
AGAGGTCTTTTACATCATCTGTTATTTGAGCCTAGTTTTGTTTTTCTAGAAAAACTTGAATGGCTGAGGATTCAACCTGGGACTTTTTGCAAGGAAGGTATTCTACCAATGTGCTGAGGGCCCTCCATAAAACTAACATGGCTATACTAGCTGGATTAGGAAATGTCAATTTCCGGCCTTTGCAGGTAAGTCACTAAATGGCCTTGGGCAAGTTTCCCCATCCCAGCTTCCTGAGTCACTCAATGGTCATGGGCAACCTTCTCCATCCCAAGTGGCAATTTCCCAAGTAACAGTAAACCACTAATTTGGTTAGGTAGAAAGACAGGCACTGGCCCACGGTTCTTTTGTCCCTCCTTTCATAAATAAAGCAAGGATTTAGTTGCCAGCATGGTGCAGTGGTTTGAATCCCCACTTAGGGTTTGAATCCCCACTCAGCCACAGAAAAGGGGGCTTCACTCGGGGGGCTGTGAGGGTGCAGACCACAGTAGGTGACACCCGAAGGAAGGATGGCACCATGGCTCCCCAAATATTTACCTTTTGGCAGAAATGGGCTGTGGCATTCACTTGTTTCCTTTAAAATTGCTGAAGATATGGTGTGCCTGGGACAAGCGTCAGTGGGAAGAGAAAGGAAAGGTCTTAAAAATTAATTTTAAAATGTCTAAGTCAATTTTAATTTGTTTTTAATTTTTATTTTGTTAGAAATTCTTTTAAAATTTTCTTTTAAAACATCACATCTTAACAAATGTTAACTTTAACCACACGAACCCATGTACATGTAAATATGTTTACGCTCTGCATATGATTTTGTAATTTAAAGGTATAGTTTTAATTTTGCTAGTTGTTTATGTCACAACTATTGTCACTGCGATGTGTGATTGTGATGTGATGATATGCTGTATGGGAATTATGATTTATGAGTAACATTAATACAAAATACATTGCTAAGGACTCTGTATGGTGTGGTATGGGAGGAGGTCAATGGAGAAGTGACACCATATGAGTTATCACACTGGGTGATGACAACTCTAATGACGCCACTGCGTGGAAACCCACTGAGTGACGTTGGACAACAGATAAAAGGGCACAGGCATCAGCTCATCCCTACCATTAAGCAGAAGGAGGCAGCTGCCTCAGGCTCCACATTTGGGGGGGAGGGTTACAAAAAGATGGCAAGTAGTTCCTTATTCACATTGGTACTTTCTCTTTCTCTCTCTCCCACACACACTTGTGGTTCCCCCCTTGAGGCTTTCAAAAAGGCGATAAAAACAAAACAAAAAAAGGCTGGGATTAGAGGTGAAGGACCCCCATGAATGTGGAAAAACATTACTTTTTTTACCTAAGAACAATTCTCTACGAATTGCCAAGTCCTCCAGTGCAACTTTATGGTCAACATCTGCCAGAAACTGATCAGAGAATCATGCTGGAGGACCAACAGATCCCTAGAGAAGTGTGAAGTCGAAGACTTTCACAGCTGGCATCCATAGTTTTTAGTGGGTTTTTCGGGCTATGTGGCCATGTTCTAGAAGAGTTTCTTCCTGATGTTCCGCAACATCTGTGGCTGGCATCTTCAGAGAATGCTGACCTGGAAGAGAGTGGGTATGTATATATACATACACACACTGTGTGATCCTGGGTAAGGAGGAGTGATTCCTATGTTAATCTGTGTATTGTTCTGTTGTTGATGGCTGGGCCTCAGGGTAGGAGGACATTAGGAGGAACTTCCTGACAGTAAGAGCTGTTTGACAGTGAGACATACTCCCTTGGAGAGTGATGGACTCTCCTTCTTTTGGGGTCTTTAAACAGAGGCTGAATGGCCATGTGTCAGGGAAGATTTGATTGAGAGTTCTTGCATGGCAGAGGGCTGGAATGTGGTCACTTCCAACTCTATGATTCTATCATTCTGATTTTTTTCCTTTTCTCCTGTATGATTTTTAACACCTTTGCCTGATGAAGAAGCTGGCGAAGCTCAGAAAGCTTGCAACATGCATTTTGTGCCTTCAGTTGGCCCCACACAGCTAACCCTGTTTTGTGGGTTTTGGATGTTATGAAAAAAGTAAAACAACACAACACAAAGCGTCAACAATGTTGCACAAGACATGTTACGTCTACCATGTTACACCGACAGTGTCACATGGGATATGAGTTACCGTATACAGTATACTCAACTGTAGGTCAACCTCATGCATAAATCAAGGGCAGGATTTGGGGCCACAATTATGGATTTTGATACAGCCCATGGATAAGTTGAGAGTAAAACTTTGATTGTTTGGCAACAGGAAAGTGGGGTATAAATAAAGATTTTATTATTAATATTATTACTATTATTATAAAACTTTGGGACATGCAACAAAGGATCTAAAGGCTGAAGCCAAGGGAAACAATCCCAATGAATTTACAAAATCCCAGCGGTCATAACTATTTGTGCTCACGCTAAAGGCTGGCTGGAAAGTTGCAACGCTTCCAGGAAAGATTGCCCTGTTGCCTTTCACCGGGGGACGGTTCCTTTTTTAAAAACCAAGAGTGAAAGTACATTACTTACACTGACCCATGGATAAGTCGATTCAGTTTTTTGGAGGGAGTCAATTTTTCGACTACGATTTCTAGACTTATCCATGAGTATAGGCAGTATATGTTTCTGTGCGCTTGCAACAAAATTGCAACCCAGCAGGGAAAGCAATACTGTAATTACAAAAGGGAATCCTGCCCGGTTGATCCATCAGCATCCCAAACCCTTGGAGGACTTTCCAGCCTTTTCCCCCCACCATATTTTTTGCACACCTGTCTTCACTCATTGGCCTCACCTACCTTTTCTTTTGCACACCTGTCAGTCCACTTGAACCCTTGGCCCAGGCGATGGAGAAGAGAGGAGGGGGAAAATCCAGTGGGGAAAAAGGACAGGAGGCTGTAGGAAGGGGAACCATCAATGCCCAGCCCTGGGAGGCAGAGGGGCCAATGAAAAAGGCAACCCTCCTCCTCCTGCAATGCACCTTGGGAGTTGTATTTCTCAGCTGCCACTTTCTTCCACAACCTTATCCAGCTGGGAAATGGAACCACAACTCCCAGGAGGCACTGGGGTTGGCAGGTCTGCAAGCAATCAGCTGGTGTTAAAGGGGAAGAAGCCCTGGAATGGAAGACAGGGGGAGCATATATGGATCTACAGTATATGCAGATATATATATATATAATTAAAAGGCAAAGCCAAAAAAAGAGCCTGGAAAGGTGGGATGCTGCAGTCCAGTGCTGGCTGCTGCTGCTGCTGCAGTAGTCTCTGCAGCTCTTCTTCATTGCTGCCTCAGCATCAGAGATTGCAGATCCAATTGAGGATTTTATATATATATAAATTATACATATATAATTTTTTGTGCAAGGGAGCCCTCACTAGCAGAGAGGAGAAAGAGAAGAAGGGGAGACATTGGCCACCCTCCAAGCATCTTGTGAACCTGGGAGGAAAAAAGAGTAAGTGACTGACCTCCTTCTTTTTTAATCCACCTTCCATCCTTTTTTTATTCTTTTCTTTCCAGACAAGGTTGGAGAAAAAGAACATTTTTTAAAAGGTTGGTTGTTGTTGTTTTTGTTTAAAGCAGGGTTTGTTTGTTTTTTGCACTAATGTCATAATGAAAAAAAATTGAATCCTGTTCATTGTATTAATACTGTGATTCCTGCTTATTTATTTATTTAATTCTGGTTTAAGGAGGGAGGGGATAGTGCGATTTATTTTATTTTATTGTATGGATTTTGTTCATGTAAGCCGCCTTGATCTTGTTGGAAAGGCGGGGTAGAAATAAATATTATTATTATTATTGTTGTTGTTGTTGTTGATGATGTTGATATTGATATTTATTTATTTCCAGGATTTATAGCCTGCCTTTCTCCCACAATGGGATTTGTTGCTTATGATATTAATCCAGTGATTTAAAAAAAACTGTATGTGGAAGCTTGATCAACCAGGTTTTCATGCTTTCTCAGACAAATCATGTCAAGTTATTAGGTTTTGAGAGGATTGACAGCTTTTGATCAGACTTTGAGAATGACATTGACAAGTTGGTAGCCTCTACTGTATTTAGGAGTGTAAGAGGATGTCACCAATATGGGAGTAAATCAGAA
>NW_024806270.1:3588-4104 GCF_019175285.1 Sceloporus undulatus | reverse complement strand
CCCAGAATAGGTAATGGAATACCTAAATTAATTCAAGTATCTAGGATCATATGAGCTGCATCCAAAAATACAAACGAATTTGCAAATGTAATCTCAGAGAAAGAGACAATCATCTTTGAACCTTCTTGGGTAATAGTGAGGTTCCAGCAGATTGAAGGAGGGCAAATATTGTCCCTATCTTCAAGCTGATGACCCAAGCAACCACAGACCAGCCAGCTTGATGACAATACTAGGAAAGATCCTAGAACAGACTTTTAATCAGTCAGACTGTGCACACTCAGAAAGGAATACTGTGATTATTATGGGCCAGCATGAATTTCTCAAAAACAAGTCATGGTAAACTAATCATAACTCTTTGTATGATGCATGCCTAACATATCATGCATGCCTCATAGAAGAAGACTGTGAATGTAGTATATCTTTCAGTAAGACTTTTGACAATTTCTCCCATGATATTCACATGAACAAACTGGTGAACTGGGGACTAAACAGAGCTACAGTTAAGTGAATATGTAA
>NW_024806270.1:0-588 GCF_019175285.1 Sceloporus undulatus | reverse complement strand
GTCAGGAAGTTCTTCCTAATGTTGAGGTGGAATCTCTTTTCCTGTAGCTTGCATCCATTGTTCCGGGTCCTGTTCTCTGGAGCAGCAGAAAACAAGTTTCTGCAACAATGATCTGCTCTAGAATATTTCCAGGTATTAATATCACACTAATTAGACAATAATTGTCAGGATCTTCTTCTTTTTTCCCTTTTTGAAGATGAGAACAATGTTTGCCCTCCTCCAGTCTGCTGGGACTTCTCATGTTCTCCAGGAGTTTCAAAGATTATTGCCAATGGCACTGAAGTTACATTTGCAAGTTCTTTTAATACCCTCAGATGTAGTTCATCTGGTCCCAGAGTTTTAAATTCATTTAGATTAACCAGATCCCGGTACCACCAATTTACTGATTCTGTGCTGCGTTTCCCCTGTTATGTCCTCTGCTCTGTTCTCCTCAGGTTGAATACCCTTATCCTTTTGTGAGAAGACTGAGGCAAAGAAGGGCTTGAGTAGTTCTGCCTTTTCTCTGTCCCCTGTTAGTATTTCTCCATCTTCTCCATACAGTGGCCTTACCATTTCCTTCTTCTTCCTAGTGCTATGGACATACCCCCC
>NW_024806269.1:0-4104 GCF_019175285.1 Sceloporus undulatus | reverse complement strand
AATAATAATAATAATAATAATAATAATAATAATAATAATAATAATAAATTCCTCACCTCAGAAATGCCAGTAAAGGATGCAATTGCCATGCATTCCTTTTTTTTTTGCTTTTAAAAGCAATTCAGGGCTGCCTCTAAATTCAGTAGCAAAAGCATGTATCATTATCTAATTGACAAGAGCAAAAAATGTAACATTCGCATTGTAGGATTGTAACATTTGCATTCGCAACATTTCCCCTTTGCTTGAAGCAAGCAGAGAAACTCCTTGCACAAGCTGCTAGCCCTGCTCTATCTGCATCAAGGAAAAAAATCATGCGCATATTTGGTCAAAAATAATTTTTAAAAAATATGAAAGGGGAGGGTGCCTGATGTGAGCTCCGTTCGTGCCCTGCCTTTGACCTGACCTGACCTGAACTTTTTCCTCCTGCTAGAGGAGCTTTGCCATTGCTTTCCGGTGAGGCTGAGAGAGTGTGACTTGTCAGTTCCAACTAAAGTAGACCCATGGAATGAATTGGGAATAAAATGGAAATGCAGCGCAGGCATTCCTGTAGCATCCTCATCTAACACAAATAATAATAATAATAATAATAATAATAATAATAATAATAATAATAATCCAGGAGCAAGAGGAAAGTAGAACAAGCAAGCACCCAAAAAATAATGCGCATAAGTTGTCAAAAGAGGCTGATGTCCCTACATGCCCCAGTTTGGACCCACAGCCCTACTTCCCTGGGCAATCCTCCTTCCTTCCAACCCTCACCTCCCTTTGAGCTTTCTCCACCCACCCCCCACCTCCCTATGACAATAATCCAGGAGCAAGATGAAAGTAGAACAAGCAGCCTGATTTCCCTACATGCCCCAGCATAGCCCTGCAACCCAATTCCCCCTGGAAATCCTCCTCCTCCTCCTCCTCCTTCCTTCAGACCCTCTTCCTTCCTCGGGGATGCCCACTGACTTTTCCCCCCAGCTCCTTCATCCTCCTCCTCCTCCTGCTCCGTTTTAGAATCCCCTCCATGGCTCCCTTCCTCCCACGGCCCCTTTCTCCTCCTCCTCCTCTTCCTCCTCTTCCTCCTCCTCCTCCTTCATCACTTTCTCCACCCCCCACCTCTCTCTGACAGACTTCTGCAGCCCAAAAGTCACCTCTGATTTCCCCCTTTCTCCTCTCACCCTTTGCATCCAGCGATTCCCCTTTTTTCTTTTCTCCTTCTCCTCCTCCTCCCCCTCCCTTCTGATGATGGGAGGGAATGCTCTGACCTCTGCCCACCCCCTGACCCTAATCCCTCCCTAATTTGCCCTGAACATGATCGAGGGCAAGTTCATATTTCGCGGAACCGGGTCTTTTGAGAAAAGACGGATTTTAGCCCAAATCTGGATACCCCGGGGTAAGGGGCATTTCCTTGTGCAAGCCTCGACATGGATTGTGACAGAATCGGGCCCAATATGAACTTCACGTGCAAGAATCGCTTTCAAAACCGATGTAAAAGGTAATGTGAATGGCCCCCAAGCTTGCTTTTTGTATAATATGTTCTGCATATAAGTTGAATTGGTAAGGTGATAAGATGCAGGCTTGTCTGACCCCATTGCCACTTGGGAACCATTCTGTCTTTCCATGTTCTGTTCTGACAGTAGCCTCTTGTCCTGAGTACAGATTCCTCATCAGGATTATCAGATGTATTGGTACTCCCATGTTTTTAAGGGCATTCCACAGCCTTTCATGATCTAAGCAGTCAAAGGCTTTGCGATAGTCTATAAAGTACATGTTTATTTTCTTCTGGAAATCCCTGCTGTGCTCTATTAGTCATCGTATGTTTGCAGTGTGGTCCCTAGTGCCCATTCCTTTCCTGAATCCTGATTGGATCTCTGGGATTCCTCTCTCCATGTATGGTTGAAGTCTATGTTGCAGGATTTTGAACATACTTTTGCATGTGGGGGAGATTAGTGCTATAGTCCTATAGTTGCTGCAGTCTTTTGTGTCTCCTTTTTTGTGTGTGGATGGGAATGTATATTGATCATTTCCAATCTGTTGGCCATTGTTTTGTTTTCCATCTCTGTTGACATATGTTCGTTAGCTCTAGAGTTGACTTTGTCAATGTGTATTGCAGCATCTAGTTACCTGTGCCTAAATCTGGTTCTGACTCACTATATTTTGTGGCCAAATTAGCATAACATTTATCATGTAGTTAGCTCACTGTAGTTGATTTCCACTACCTCCTTAACTAAAAGCTGGAACAGAGGATCCCACTGGTTTATGTGTATGTATGTGGGGCACAGGACCTTTTCTCCTTTGTGCCTGGCATGGCCCCAGTGGAATCAGGTCCCTGTGCTTGCTTTGCAGCAGAAGGAAAGTTTGGATTGGTTCCCACCAGAAATATTCTTGTTGATGTAGAATGAGAACTTCAGAAAACACCTTCAGCAAACCCACTATGGGTGACTTTTATTGTGAAAGTTGACAACTTATGGATCAGGTTATTAAAGCAACACAGTTGCTGTGTGCAGTCCACCAATTTTCACCACATATCAGCAGAAGTGAAATGAAATTGCCTCTGCTGTTGGCTATGGAGAGCTGGTATCTCACAGCCTCTAATCAGGGAAGATATGAAATTTCTTATCTGTTAAGTAAAATGGTGCTGTGCTTCAATCCATCCAATTATTTTTTCCAATACGTTTAAGTGAAAGTGCAGTGGAAGGGGGGCTGGTGGAGCAGCTCTGGACAAACGTATTAGAATCAGGAATAAGCTGATGGTGTAAAGGAGTACAGCAGCCACCTGCACACCACACACACAACCTATTAGTTAGATAACTTGCCTTGAGCATTTAATTCATTGGAGCAAGTCAACAAACCATTAGAAATCAGAGCATGTCTGACTAACCAGTCACAGACGAGGCTGGGTGTTCTCACTCGTAAGTGACTGAGAGAGGTATGAATGAGAAAGAACAGTTGAGCAGGTCACAAATATCCCAGATCTAGACAAGATTATTAAGAAAGGTACCATCAGGAGACTTTTAAGATACCACCAATTATGACAATCTCTTTGGAAGCCTGTGGGCTTGCTAAAGGTGTTTAGTCATCATCAGTAGTTGTACATCTGGAGAAAGATAGTATATAGAATCTCTGGTTAGTCATCAAAAGCTATTGTTCTATATCCAGGGGTGTAGCTATGGGTGGCCCATCAATGGCACTACCTTTCCACAGTGATGGAGTTCACCAAAGAATACAGAGAAATGAAAGGATTTCCAGTTGGCAAAGGGATCAGACAAGGCTGCATTTTATCACCATCCCTATTTAACTTGTATGCTAAACATATACGTAAAACAGGATTAGCCTCAGAGGAAGGAACATGAAAACTGGAGGAAGGAACACCAACAATTTAAGATATACAGATGACACCACACTACTAGTAGAAAATAGCAAAAACATGGAACAATTAGTGAAGAAAGTCAAGGAAAACATTTATAGGGTTACTACAAGTCAAAGTCGACTTGACAGCAATTAACAACAACCAAGCTATAGGTGGGAGCAAAATGAGGGCACTGTGCTCCAAATAAAAATCTGCCTCCCAATGAAATTTTCCTTCAGTCCCCCAAATTTCCAGCATCACAATCACTTAAAACTGCATTTGTGTATTTAGGAATTTAGGCATCCAAAGAAAAGAGGCAGAAAACTGGACCAAAGGAATGCAAACACAGCAAATAGAAGAGTTCTAGGAGTGAGCAATTTTCAGTGTCTCCCTCTCTGCAATATTAGAAATTGGAGGACTGAAGAAAAATTTCATAAGGGAGGTAGAATCCATATTTGAGAAAGCAATGTCATCACTCCATCCCATCCCCACAATAGCTACACCCCTATCTGTATCTTTCACTGTGAGCACATTCACACTAGCATTTTTGTACCGTGTAGATCCGGGGAGATTCAATGATGCAATACCGAATCAAAGTTTCCACTATGTTTACCACAATTGCATCTCTCAGTGGTAATTTAATCATGATGAAGCTCACATTACCATTTGTATCGATTTAAAAGGTAGTCACCATCTTGAACATTCTCAGGTATTTTTTTTAGCTGCCAATTAAGTGATGTGCATCTACATCACACTGTTTGGGGGAA
>NW_024806268.1:0-4105 GCF_019175285.1 Sceloporus undulatus | reverse complement strand
GAAGAGGTAAACCAGCTTATTTGCCCAAGCAATAAACTCCCATCATAACAGTTCTTTTCACAATCATATGTGCATACATGAAATGTCCTTCCCTAAACTATTTCCCCCTGAGTTGCCACTACTGCATGCTGACGTGCGTACAGTGAGTTCATTATATACTGGATACAATACAGACTTAGCAACACTGCCATAGATCCTATCAAGCCATAGAAGCTATAAGGGCAGTAGACAACCTGAAACAACCAACTTAGGTAGTAGATTTGTGGTCCATTAAAAGGCAGCAAGTTTTTAATAATTAAAACTGGGCTTGTATTTTTACTGCCTGTGAAGGGGGAAAGTGTGCCAAAATAGCTTGGTTGGTTTTAGGTGCAGTGAACTTTGACATGTGTATTAATCTCACAGATATGTAGAAGCGGCATATGAAACACAAAGAGATAAACTGTTTACTGATGATGTGACACATTCTGAAATGGAAAGATGAGGGTTACTTTGCTTATGTAAAAATCAATGCAACAACTAGGTATTCCTGAACATATTCTGGAACATAAGCTATCATCTGAGAACTATTGGGCTTTGTTTCTCCACCACTCTGGCAATTTACGATATGCAGAAGTTTTGCTGTAGCTGTTCTTGCTTCTGGAAGGGGCTTTTGTTTAGTTGTTTGAGCTATGTATAAAGACCCTTGCTTTGTAGCCACAGCTTTTGCTTCCTTCGGGGATTGGTAGTGCAACCACACATCTAGAAATATGCACAGTATCAAAGGCATGTGCCCTTCATGTGAAAAAGAGGACCTTTCCTATGACACACCTGATAAACCCATTATTCACCAAGAACATCTTATTTTATAGTATCAATCTGGTGTATAATTTATACTAATGGCTCATGCTAGTTTTCATAATGTTCTCCTCCTTGAAAGACTACTAGCTATGAATACTTCATTGGCATATCCTAGAAAGAAGAACAGAGCAGAGCCCTGTCTTATTCTCATACTTGTCTCAAACTAGTGAGGAGGGAGGAGATACACAGAATCCTAACTATCAAGAACCATACTGCAAGTTTGGACTTACACAATTGATTCTAAGCTCAGAGGGAAAATTCTTCACTGTAAGGACTATTTGGCAATGAAACAGACTGACTTGTGGCATGGCGGACTCTCCTTCTTTGGGGGTATTTAAACATTCCTGCATGGCATGGGGTTGAACTAGATGACCCTTGTTGCCCCATCCAATTCTAAGATTATATGTTCCTATGATTCTATATATAGTGCACAAAGGCAAGCTTTTTCCTCACTCTTATTTTCAAAAGAATCTGTGACATGGGCTAGGAACTGCTACATTTCACAATATTAACATAACTATGTGAAAATTCTATGAAGATAATGAACAGAAATAAATTAAGTACACCTAACACCTCTGAGTATTCCTTGCCTAAGAAAACCCTATGAAATTCATGGGGTCATGTCAACAGGCAACTTGAAGGTCCATACACACACAATGTAACAGCCACAACATTGAGACAGTTTCTTAACTACAATGTAATTATTGTTTCTCAGTTATGACTGTGGATGACATAGCAAAAGGCTTAATTTATCTACATGTTTATTAATGGCAAAATAATTCAGTGTGGTAGGACTAGATCATAACTAGTTTCAGGGATCTTCATATGGCATTTGCTGTTTAGAAAATACATTGGACTATATTCATCTTAAATAGGAAACAGTTTCAAAATCAAAAGCATGCTAAACTGAACTGTTATTTTCAATTACTGGAGCAGACTCAACATCTCTCAGTACTATCACAAGAACTCTTTCTTTTTTTAATCCAAAGCCTAGGGCAATGGGCATATTATAGGTACATTAAAATGCTCTTAACCTGATTGAATTTTTGATAGAGCTTGAAGGTAAGTGGATAAATACATGCCAAAAAGGTCTGGAAACTGTGATTCTTCAAGTCAGAACTGAATTATTCATGGCATTCAGCTGGGAGGAATAAAAACAGCAACACAGAGAGAAATACATGTTCAAGGTTGTAAATTTCACATCAGGGATTTCCAAAACAAATTAGTGGACTTCATTTCTATAAGTGCAATTTGCTTGCATTGTCTACTTTCTTCCTGCTTTTTATTTAGCTGCGGCTTTGTAAAGACTCAAGACAGCTTATCTAACTATAGAGTGAGGCGATGGGAGAACTTGGTAAGTGAGGGACATATCACCAAAAGATACATGGAAACAACATGCTGAGTACAGAAGACAGTGCTGGCTCAAGATATTGTCCTGTTTGTGGCGAAGGAAAAGATGGCACCTATCTAAGAGCAAGAAGCTAGAGTAAGAGATATAGAACAGGTTTTGCTGCAGATACATTTCTGTCATTCCAAAGAGGAGAATAGGCGGTCCCAAGAGGAACACTTGGTGGACTGTCACTGCTCTTCCAGAGATTATTGTTTCACAATGACTAACAATAGTGCTGTGATGGCAGAATGAATAGCACAACGCAGAATAATTTTAGTCTGTGGCTGAAGAAATAAGACCCTTCCACTTTTGCATGTACATGACAGTAAATGTTAACCCCACCTGTTTAGTTAAACCAGAAAAATTCATAGCTATTACCAGTCAAGACATACACTAATATGAATGCTAAGTGGACAAGGTGAAAAGGAGGAAGCACATCAAGGGAAATGTATGTGAGAGAAACCCACACTGCACCTTTCCCACATGAATGCAAAGAACTGTATTATGTCCAAACTCTTCACTTCATCACCTCATATTTTATGCACTATAAAACAATTTTTTTCTTACATCATCATCCAAGGCACTTGAAATATTTAGCTGTTTATTACGATTACACTGAAATCAAATTGCATGTAAATCAGATATAGATTTATTTCTATTATGGATTATCTTTAATTGCCTCCAAATATATATTGTATAGGAATACATTTTAATAGCACATTTACATTAAGTAGCTCAAGTAATTTACATGGAATGTCATCTATAATTTAGGAAGCACGTTATTACTTTGATGAGCTACCAATCAAATCTTGATAGAATTAACTGCAAATCAGATAGCAGTTTTATGTTTCAACAAATCTCTCTTGCAGGGAAACCTTGGGAAATGAGTGTGTCATAATTACTGAAAATAATCCTATAAAACGTAAAAAAAAATTTTTTACAGTTGGGAGGCAGTTAATTCACTGACTACCAAAGAACTTTACCAGGGCTACAAAGTCTTACTATTGAAACAATTTAGGTCTTGATATATATTTTTTTCCAAATAGAAGATTTCTATACTAAAAGTAACCAAAGAAATTACTTTCACCTTTTGGGATTGCCATAGCAAAACGATAGTGTAGATCAGGAATGTTAGGACTGTGTAAATAATACTTGCAAAATTTCTCATCTTCAGTGCTTTGTCAGGTTGAGGATGTTTAAACAGGTTGGTGTTTTTACAAGTTTATCAGCCTTCCAGGGAGCAAAATGATGGGAGTATACTGTATTTTGTGTGAATAAACACTGTATTTTATGAGAAATACTTTTGGTTGGGGGGGGGGGAGTAAGATTTTTTTTAACCAAAGTCTCAAAACATGAATAGTAGTAAAAAAAATTGAAAATCATTTATACTTTCATCTAGATGTTAGAAACTCTTGATATTTTTGTTCCTTTTTGTTCTCATGTAAAAATGTACACCCCATCATATATGCTAGGAAGCAAAATAATAATGTTACTACATGAAGTAGGGATGTAATTTTTCACTGAATTTCTTCTGAAAAGAAGCAAGCAGTAATTTTAGCAATTTTCTACCTGCTGCAGGAAAGTGTTCAAAACTAAGCCATTTTTGAAGACTGTTCATAATTCAAGATTTATTCTATGCAAAATTTTCTCATTATTCTTTTTCACAGAAAATTGCCATTTTTATGCAAAAATATTTCTGTGGAGAAATATTATTTTCTTCTGTTTTGCAGAAAATGCAAAGTTTTTTGTACAATCATTAACAACAGTTACAACATTTTTCCTTGCAGGAAACTGCTTTTCCTTTACAGAAAGTAATGTTTCTGTGCTGAAACATTATTTTCTGCACACAAAAGGCTTTTAAAAAGGTTTATCAATAAT
>NW_024806267.1:0-4105 GCF_019175285.1 Sceloporus undulatus | reverse complement strand
GATTCTCTAGCACCGAGCCAGGGCAGTTAAAGCGGACTCAAACTGGATTATTTCTGCAGTGTGTTTTGGACCTAAGTCACCAGCCATTACATTTTGAAGTTTGAAGGGTGTGGTTAAACTCTAGGTACCTTCCCCTGCCCCAGGGTAATATGTTACAGGTCAAGCCTTCACTTCTCAGCATTGTGAACAAGGTTGGGTCAAGAAGGTGGCACCGGAGGACTGGCAAAAGGGCTGATAGGGAGGCTTTACCACTCAAAGGCAGAGTACATGTTTGGTTTGCAGAAGCCCCCAAGTTGACCCACTTGCATTTGCAGGTAGACAGTACTGAGGAAGAGGGGCCAGTGGTCTTAACTTTGTAAAAACGTGCCTTCCTATGCAGCTGTGGTGGATCCAACAGGGTTTTTTAAAGGACACTTAAAAACAACAACAGTCAAGTCCTGGTTTTCCTTTACACCAAAGCTGCTGAAACTTCAATCTTTTTTTTTATAATTGATATGTATGGCACTTCACAACAGGAACATTTATAACTACTTCAATATAAAATACTAGAATACAGTACTAAAATGGAATAGTAAACTAGAACAGTAAATGTCAGTGCAAAAAAAAAAGCTACACACACAAACACAAAATAAAACAGACAACCAATTATAGTAAAAATATAGAGCATTAATCTGAAATTCCTTTTTTTTAAAATAAATTCTTTATTTGACTTACAACACAGAAACAAACATAGACAAATCTGAAATTCCAAAAGTTTTAGAAAGCTTAATCCTTCAGATGTTTTGGTCCGTGATTCCCATAACTTTTTACTATTAGCCATGCTGCATGGGACTCATAGGTATTATAGGCCACATGTTGGGCCAGAGGTTTCCTATTTCAGCTGCATGCTATAGGCCAGTGATGGCGAACCTATGGCACGCATGCCAGAGGTGGCACTCAGAGCCCTCTCTGTGGGCACACATGCTGTCACTCTTAACACAGAGTTTGCCAGAGTTTCTTACTAGAAAGCCAGAGAGATGTGGCACTTTGCAATAAATAAGTGGGGTCTGGGTTGCAGTTTGGGCACTCGGTCTGTAAAAGGTTCACCATCACTGCTATAGGCACAAATGGGAAGAAAACCATGGCACTGGGGCAAGAGATGCCACTAGGAGAAACAGGGCTCAGCAGGTGTAATGTCTGTTGACAGAAGGGGGCATGGGGTTAGCTGGCTCAAACTGATATTCTTCCTATCTTTCTGTGTCTCTCCCTTCCCTTGTGCTGTTGTTAGGTTCATGTACTGGACTGACTGGGGCATGTCTGCAAAAATCGCCAAAAGTGGCTTGAATGGAGTGGACAACTTTTCCTTGGTGACAGAAGGTGTCCAGTGGCCTAATGGAATAACACTTGGTATGTCCTGTGTAGCTGTGCAAAATTTCCCACAAAGAATAGGTTGGGACAGGGGAAGCTTCAGTGGGGCGGGGGGGGGGGGGGGGGGGGAATTTTGCATTGTTCATAAGTTCCTACTACAAGACAGACCCCTCCCTCTTGCTGCCATTCCCTGAGTACAAATCTACATTTAGTTCCTAAAAGAAGGTGCTTGGGGAAATGGGTCACTTGTTTTAGACTGAAATTGCACTTCTTGGATGCTTTGATTCTAGCCTAAATCAGGGTGGGAATACCCTACACACCTTATTTTAGCAGCAAAACGATGTTTGTTTGTTTGTTCTGCCATGACACCAAATTCAAAAGCAATAGGAAGACATCAGTTGGGAAAGGCAGGAGCTGCAAAAATAGCTTTGCAGGGCTGGATGTAGTTTCAGGGCTGACTTTGTTTTAGCAACAAAAGCAGATTTTGCATTATTGGTCATTTAATAACACCCTGCTCTTTTTAATTTTTTTTAATTTTTAATTTTTATTATAAAGATTCATACATTGAATACTGATTATTATACAATACATAATTCTGTATATATATTTCTTACATTCTATTACATTTTGTCTAAATATCTTTAATATCCCACCTCAGTGCTCCCTTCCCCAGAGCCATTTCCATCCTTATATTCCATCCAAAATCTCAGTTCCTCTCATGGAGGTAATCTTCCATCTTCTATTCTCAATACTTTCTCAATAAATTCTTTCCAAATTCCATCAATATTGCTTCTTTTCCATAATTCCATTTTTACTCTAAATTTGCAGGTCAATTTATCATTAATCACTAATTTCCATACCTCTTTATACCAGTCCTCCAATTCTACAGTTATTTCGTTTCCCAACATCTTGCTATAATTAGTCTCACTGCTGTAATCAAATTTGTTACCAGATTTTTTTCTTCTTTTTTCAATTTCTCTTAGTTATATAATGACAATAATACTATATTTGGACTTCTGTCTATTTTTATATTCATAAGACTTTCTATTATCACTTTTCCTCAAATTTTTGGTACATATTTACATTGCCACCACATATGCATATATGACTCTATCTCTTGACAACCTCTCCAGCAATTTTTTGAAGTACTCTTATCAATATTATGTAATCTCACTGGTGTCAAATACCATTTCTAAATCAATTTATAATAATTTTCCTTAACCCATACCAATAAATTCTTCAAGTGTCTTTGGCCTATTACAGACAGGCGTAAAGTACGTCCCCAGGATGTACTAGGGTTAGGAAAGGGCGTCCATTCTGGATGCCCTAACCCTAGTACTTCCTGGGGACATACAGAGTGGCGGCGCCCGTTCTACACAGGTGCCGCCATTTTGACGTCGTGGACGCCTAGCGTCCACATGTCGCATGGCACTGATGATGTCATGAATGCACCATTGGCACCTTGCAGCATCATTAGCGTGGCGCAAGAAGAAGCACCATTTTGGGGCTTCTTTTTACTCCGCCAGGGAGCCGCTTGGTATGTAAGCTGCGGCTCCCTCGCAGAGCAAGCGGAGGTGCTGCCAGACTGCCCTTTTCCGGCGGTCTGTAAAAGGCCTTTGTTCCCAAATTTATACCCCACTCTTCAGCCAAAAGGCTATTAGAGCGGCTTACAAATTGTTAATTAAATACTGTATGTTAAAAGTAATTGGTTTTGTTGCTCATTACTACTGCCAAAGTAATTGGTTTCTGTTAAGAATTTGCTTGGGAAGGGTATCAAGAGAAAAGATGCTTGTTGAGTAAAAACTGAGATCTTAAACATGATTATGATTTCCCACAATGGCAAGGAACCAAACATGGTTCTTAAGTTGTTCGGGTAGTGTTTTTCTTTTTTATTGAAATGCATGGTGTTTCATCAGGCAAACATCTGAGCACATCTTTTTGGGAACTTCTTTCCTTGAAGAAGTGTGACAGTTGTATGTAAAGTGAAGTCAGGGTTTTAGAGGTTGATATGAAGAATCTTGACCTGAAATTGATAGCCTTTCTTTGCAACCTCTGGCTCCATTTGAAAGATGCTCCCTATCGTGAACCATCAAGGGATGCAGTGATAAGTGAATGAAATATTCGTTGCACAAGTATCTTGCTCTCCATTCTCATCTCTCACAGTGTTTGGCCAGTCTCTGTTCATAAAAACAGAAAGGCATAATTTGACATCTTTCTTCTCTGCTAGACTTAGTCAACCAGCGCCTCTACTGGGTAGACTCCAAGTACCACTCGGTCTCCAGCATTGATGTGGATGGAGGAAACAGGAAGACCATCCTTGTGAACGAGGAGAAATTGGCTCACCCTTTTGCCATCACAGTCTTTGAGGTGAGGCACAATATGCCTGAATGCACTTGGTGAATGTCTGTAGTCAAGAGATGGAGCTTCAGGTTGAGAATGTTGCATTTGAGAGACTGAATGAGCTCCTCTCTTCTTTCCCCTGATTTGTTGCAAAACATGCCCCTCTCCTCACCAAAATTATTGCTTATCCATTGTTGCTCCCTTTCTGCAAAATGTCTGCTCTCTCTGTATAATTTCTCTTTTGGCAAGATGAATGTAGTTGCTTTGAAACTTGAAATCTTCGGAACAACTGCTTCTAACTGTTTCTCTGGTTGGGACTTGGAATAGCAGCTTACAATTGCAGCAGTACATTAACTGGGTTTAATACTGCAGAAGCAGAACAGCAGGCCTGGGAAAATTCAGAGGCACCTAGAAGCCT
>NW_024806266.1:0-4105 GCF_019175285.1 Sceloporus undulatus | reverse complement strand
TACACAATCTGCCCCGCACCCTCAGAACAACAGGAAAGCTCCTACTTGAACATCCCAAAGTGAGATTAACACCTACTCACCAAAGAGTGTTTACGGCCATGGTTCCTATGCACTGGAATAATCTCCAGGAAGAGATTCAACTCATTCCTACTTTGCACGCCTTTAAGAAGGCGTTGAAAACTCACCTCTTCTGACAAGCATACCCCCCTGACTCTCTATAAAGGAAACCACTCTCAAATAGAAATCCACCTCAGGATGTTAACTGTGATTTGTATATTGTATGTTTTTAGATAATATTTTGTTTTTTATAAGCTGATTTTAAATAAGTGTAATTAGAATTGCTATGTACCGTTGAATTAGACATTGACTGTAATCCCGCCTCGATCCATCGGGCGAGGTGGGAAAAATATAAATAAAACTTATTATTATTATTATTATTATTATTATTATTATTAGATAGCCCTGATTAAATACTTGAAGGGATGTCATATGGAGGAGGGAGGAAGCTTGTTTTCTGCTGCTCCAGAGAATAGGAAAGATGGAGCAATGGATGCGAGCTCCAGGAAAAGAGATTCCAGCTCAACATTCGGAGGAGCTTCCCGAGAGTAAGGGCTGTTCGACAGAGGAAGACACTCCTTCCTCGGAGATTTTGATCGAGTCTCCTTCCTTGGAGGTCTTTAAGCAGAGGCTGGATGGCCATCTGTCAATGGCGATGGTTTGAGTGAGAGTTCCTGCATAGCAGAACAGGGTTGGACTGGATCAGGGCCCTTGCAGTCTCTTCCAACTCTAGGATTCTGTGATTCTATGAGGACTTGTAAATGCTTTTCACCTTGAACTCCCTTGTTCCCACATTCTCTTTGCCTTTTGCTCTTTGCTTTGAATGCCTAAACTGTGCTTCCCAAATGCTCAGCTTTACATTTCTCTCAACATCCTGCAATGAAGGCATTTCCCTTCCAAATAGGAATTCTGCCCCCCCCCCAAAAAAACCCAACCATCCATAAAATTCCTGCAAAGTGCAGTTCTGAAGCTCATTTTAACTCCTTGTTCCCACATTCACTTTGCCAAATCGAAACCATCCTTCCCAAATTTTCAGCTTAAGTTCCTGCAGTGTTAGAAATTGAGGTGTGTGTGTGTAGGAAAACTTCCTGGGAACCCAATTCTTATTGGGGGAAAGTCCCCTCATTTTTGCGCCCTCTTCCTCCTCATAGGCCCTGTATTCTTCCAACATGCAAGATGGGAACTCTTGGAAAGAAACTTCCCCAGCTCCATCTGGCCCAGCAACCAGATACAGAATTGAAAATATTAAATGCAAAGGATGGGTTTTGCCCATGAATTCTCCCCAGTGCCTAGTTGGACAGTGAGGGTCCCCGTGTTTCTCCCCGCTGCCTTGCTCCATGGGTGCAGGATCAGGCCCTCTTGGCAGCCAAACCCAGCCGCTGCTCAGCTGATGCTTTTGGCACTGGCAGGCCCTTGGCCCTGCTCCCATGTGCTCTTCTCCGCCCGCCGGCTTCCCCATTCCCCTTCTGGGCCGAAGCCCCACAGCTGCCTTCCCTGCCTGCCTTGGCTTGGCCTTGCCTGCTGGCTTCTCTGTTTCCTTCGCCTGGCCAGCCTGGCAGGGCTGGCACTGCCCTTCTTCTGCCCCATGGCCGACTCTCTCCTCAACCACTCCTGGCCGTCCTTCTCCCGGCGATGGATGAAACGATGGTCCTTCAAGCGAGGTACGGATGCTGTGTGGCAGCCCAATTGGGGCTGGGGGGGACGACCCCTGTGTGTGTGTGCATTTCTGTATTTGTGTATCTCCCAGTGGCACCTGCGGCAAGGATGAACCCCAGGTACATTTCTGTCTCTCCTCTTCTTTCTCTCCTTCTTTCATCTCCCCCACTTTGTGCCCATCTTTCATCCCCCTCCCACTTTGTGCCCATCACCCCAGAACTACGATGTACAATCCGACAGTTGGAAGAGACGCCCCGGGGCAACCCCTTTCTGCCATGCAGGAGGAAGACACAACCTATGAAAGACACCAAGCAACCCCAGCTGAAGGCCATTCCTGAGCATGCATGCCTCTCTCTGCAGGTCTTTATGTGGTCAAGTGGAGGCCACACGCCCAGCCACCCCTATACCCTCTTCACATGGATATCCCATTCCTCCTCTGGCACAGGTCTCCTCCTCCATTTTGTTTACCCCTTTCACAACAGCCTTGTGAGGCAGGCTAGGTTGAGGATGGTCAACCGGTGAGATGTGGCAGGAGACTGAGGTTATGGCGGAGGTGTTGCAGGCATATCTGTGATACACCGGTCTGGCACAGGTGGGCACAGGGCCGCATGGAACAGAGGATCGGGGTCTTTGGGGTGATGCCAAAACTGGCAAGGAGAAGGTTACAGCTCAAAGGCAGCACCAAGAGCAAGGAACTAACAAAGCCCAGCTTTTCCCAAAGGCAACGAAATTAATCATTATTTAGAAACATCAGTAAGAAAGGGTCCTCTTTCTTAAGATCCCTGAGAAAATGTGATAGTATGCTTATAGGACTTGCTTAATGATTCAAATAACAACAATATGGATCAATCAAATATGACTGATCCATTGACCCAGTTGATCAATCAAATCATCACTGTCATCTCCTGAGTCACTTTGGAAGCAGTGGAGGGAGCTGGATATTTTCCCATCTGAGATAGCTTTGTCTGTTAACAGATAATAACTGGGTTAATATTACTTGGTGCCAGTCTTGTCTCTCCCCCTCTGCAAACTTTTGGAGGCAATCCTGCCAGATAAATGCCAGCTGGAAAGCCAGGCAGCCACGACTGGGATTGGCCTACCTTGCATGGTGGTGGTTGTGTTGTGGGGACAGGGAGGAGACCCCCCCCCCCCATGCAATGAATACTCCATGAAATAAAACAGGAAGAAAAAGAGCCACTGGTTTGGGGATCATTTTAATCAAGAAGGGAGACTGCTGGCATTGTGAGCTCAGGCCCTGGGAGGCCAGGCTTTGAATCCCTTCTGCTCAGCCCTGGAAAGGTGGACCTTGGCAAGTCACACTCTCTCATCCTCAAAGGAAGGAAGGGAGGCTAACCTCAGGGAATAGCTTTTGCTGAGAAAATAAGACCATTGTAAATTGACTAAGTGCATTGGGAGTTCAGATTTCCAAATTTTGGGGCACCCCACAAGGACGTGTAGGAGGTAAATCCTTTTTCCTTCCCCACAAGTCATGTCTCTCCTTGGCCCTTAGCATCGTCCCCCTCCCACCCACTGCTTGGGCCCCACTTTGGGCCTGGTTTCCCCCGGACATGGCCGTCATTCCACTTGTCTTTGAAGCCATCACCTTTTATGGTTCCTCCTCAAAGCAAGGGGAGGATGATGAAGGGAGACCGACCGAATCTGCTTAGTGTCTCGCTGGGAGGAAAAGCGAGGCGGCACCTGGCTTTCTCTCCGGCTCTGGGCTGCGCATGGATTTTGTGCACATGCACCAATGGAGGCAACTGTACCCTGACTCTCAACCTCCCTTTTATTTTATTTATTTGTTTGAAGTATTTATACCTTGCTCTTCAGCTAAAAGGCTCTCCGAGCAGCTTGCAAGTTTTTAATTAGACAGTTCCCTGCCCTCAGGCTTACAATCTAAAAAGACATGAAGGAGAAGGGAATGGTGGAGGGAAGGGGACCAGGCCCAGTGGTCCTTCTCTCTCTCTGAGGCCAAGGCAATGGCAGAGGGACTGAACCAGCCCTTCTCTCCCGGCGAGGCCAGGATGATGGCAGATGGACTGGAGCGGGGGCCCTTCTTCTTTCTTCTTCCCCTTTTACACTGAGGACTACCACTCCCAGAATCCCCTCAGCCACCTGGGAGTTGTGGTCCAAAGGATTCCCATTCCCAAGCCCTGTCCCAACAACGCAGGGCACAGGAGAGGGCACCTATCCAGACATCCCTTGGGTCTCCTGTCGCTTTTATGTCTTCTTCTTCCTTCTCTGCCAAGCATGATTCTCCTCTACAATTTGTTTCCACAACAGCCCTGCCAGGGAGAGCAGGCCGAGGAAAGGCAAGCAGTGAAGACGGTGGCATTTGGAAGCAGGTGGCCTCCCTCCCTGGCTAAGGGAAAACCCTTTTCCAGCTCTCCAA
>NW_024806265.1:447-4105 GCF_019175285.1 Sceloporus undulatus | reverse complement strand
AGAGAGAGAGAGAGAGAGAGAGAGCAGCATACACACAAAGTTCAAATAAAGCATCCAGTAGGAATAGCCTTCTTTCAGCTCACTTTCTGAGTTCTCAGAGGAGTCTATGGAAGAAGTCGAGAGGAGCTCTTGGAAAAGACTTGACTCTGGTCTCCTTTTATACAATTCGGGGGACTGTGCCAGACTCCTGGCCTCAGAGACTCTCTCAACAGGTCCTTCCAGTAACTGACTGGGCCAGCGGTGTCGCACCCCATGGCCTCACTATGTAATATTCAGCTTCATAGAGCATAATGATGTTTTGATAACTTTTCATTGGGGAACATTATAGTCCTACTTTGGAACTATTATTAACTCTCCCTGGTTACCGAAATTCAAAGATGTGAGTCAATAGAATCAGTCTGTAGAGAGATCACCTTCAAGTCAAACTAAAGAAAGAAGTTTCCAGCCAGTCTTTTTGTAGATGCAAGCCTCAGATGCATTTTTTTTTTAAGATTGTAAGCCCGAGGGCAGGGAACTGTCTAATTAAAAAGATTGTATGTACAGTGCTGTGTAAATTTACAGCGCTTCATAAATAATGGTTAATAATAATAATAATAATAATAATAATAATAATAATAATAATAATAGACTTAAGTTTACGAAAGTTCATGCTGCTGACCTCTTTCAACTCAAAGGTGCTACAAGATCTCTCTACATACTGGATGCTAAAGACATTGTCATGCGTTTTAAATAATTCATGGATTCATGGTAAGTATTACATTTGTGTAAGAAAGTCTGTAGTAAGAGCAAGGAAAGACCTCTGTCTGGAAGGGTGAGGATGAGCTGCCAGCTGGTATTGGAAGGAACTTTATGTTTCTATGGGAATCAACAGACAACCCAAAAAAGGCAGACTGGAAGCTCCCGTTTTAACTCCGGAGGGACGTCGCAGCAGCCAAATCATGCGGAATTCCTCTGGAATAAAAAGAACCTCTAAAAAGCAAGTTCTTTCTAAGGCAGCCAGCACACACCAGAAGAAACTTGTAAAACTGCTTGTTTAAGGTTTAAATCTACCTTTTTCTATAACCATGTCGAGCAAGGCTGGATATGTGGTCAACTCGCTTTTGGGATAATGGCGACTTGCGATGGGGTCAGTCAGGAGTCATGATTTTTGATCGCTTAGCACCCAAAATTTGTATAAAACCAAACTTAGTAACAATAGACTTAATTCTACTTCTTTAAATGCATATGCATAAATCTGTGAAAGCTGATGCTGTCAACTTCTTTCTTTCATTCAAAGGTGCTACAAGACATCTCTACGTAATGATTCTACAGACTAATATGGCTATATCTTGGGATTCTGGGTGTGCGCAACAATGCTTGTTTTGTTTGACATCTCATTCAGTGGACAGAGGAGGCAATGCCCATCTAGGTTTAGGGCAATGCTTTTTTCATTCTTATGTAACAGGATTTTCAGCAGCAGCAGTCACAACGGAGAGCAGCATTAATGCTGGAATTGCCCTACAGCTATTTGTCCTCGAATGGCGGTGACTCATAGCCAGCCATTGAGTCAAGTGCGGTGTCAAAACTAAAGGGTTCTGGTCTTGAGGGAGTTCCTTCTGAATTTCGCCACTCCCAAAACTCCACAGCTCCAGGCCATGAAGATCTTTGATCATGGAAAAACTGACACAGACCATGCAGAGCCAAGGTGAACTTTCTGAGGCATGTTGCGATTGTGGAAACTGGCTCCTCAGTCCCCTGGAGATGGAGCTCTGTTGGGAAAATATCGTTTTCATGACCTACAGTTGTAGGGCTTCGGAGTCAGGCGATTCACCAGGGACTCCCTCAACACCGACTGTATAATGAGTGCTATATTTCCCATGTAGAATATTACAAATATAGGTTGTAAATAACCATTATTATTGATTCAGGCTTTATTTTGGCTAACCTTCCATTCTGGGACCCTCTTTCAAACCCTTAGGGTTGCTATATGGAAACCTAAAACACCGATCCAGAACTTGCTGCATTACATGACAACAGATGAAAAGGGAACGGGTTGGATAAGATGTTTGGCCGAATCCCAATATTTTCCAATAGTCCTTTAAAGGTTTCAATCCCAGCTACTTCTTACTCATCCATGGTTTCCTGAAGCCTCCCAAAGAACAGGGGAAGATGCTTATTATTAATAGTCATAATTATAGTATTGTCAGCTGTCCAAGTCCTGACATCCGTATTTAAGTTTAATTTCGTATGTGAAGGCAAACATCTTCTGCAAAATTAATTCCCTTTGACTTACTCAGCCAAAAATATACTTTGGAACTCTGTGATTATTTTATGCTTTGATAAGGAAGACATGAAGGAGTATTTGAGTCCCGTGTGAGGAGCCCTGCTATTATTTAGCTGATGTTCTTGACTGAATACAAGCCTAGCTAGGCTATTATTAAAGCAGCTGTCATCACTAAATAATATTATCAGGCCCCAGAGATTATGAAGCCTTGGTGCCACTGTCCCAATGGTTCTTCGAAAGAGGGAAAAGAGACCTCTGTGGATCCTTGAAAAATGATTTCCTGCCGCCAGGACCATGCGCATTTGACCTTTGAGAAGGTCCCAATGGAGTTCCCACCATAATTTCCTTACAGCTACGTCAAAAGTAGCCATTAGTGATGGAAAGAATATTCTTCAAAATTCGAAAACTGGTAGAAATACCTATTATTTGAAAATTTCAAAAGCATTTTAAAGAGAAGAAATTCTGAGCACTTCTCAATCAATGAGTAAGAATTCTGATTTTTCATCATTTCCAAATGAAGTGAAGAGATGGGACCTTTCAGCTGCACTATCCTTGCCAATTGTTATTATTATGATTATTATTATTGCATGACCTTAGCATCACCATGGGAGAGGTGGAGAGGGAGAGTTGGCCATGCCCTGCCTCTCAGGCTGAGAGAGTGTGACCCTCACAAAAGAGAAGAAAGGGCAGGGTGTGGTGCAACAGCAGGAATTCTGCCATGGATAAAACCTAGCATTTGAAGGGATTCCCAGGGGTCATCCAACCCCCCTCTTCTACCATGAAGGAATACCTAGGATTATAGGTTTGGAGTTGAAGCAGAGAGCCTGTGACTTGCCAAAGGTCACCCAGTGAATTTCTATGGTGAAGTGACAGCTATTGCCTCCAGCATATGTACTTACTCCCCAGAATATTAAACACACTGAAGAGATTTCTTAGATTGTAAGCCTGAGGGCAGGGAACCGTCTAACTAAAAGATTGCATGTACAGTGCTGTGTAAATTTACAGCGCTTTATAAATAAAGGTTAATAAGTGGGAGGCTAGAGTGCTAATCCGAGCTCAGCCATGTAAATCCAGAGGGTGACCCTGGGTAAGTCACACTCTCTCGTTCATTGATATTCTGCACTCTCCTTACCAATTTTTATGATTATTATTCTTGCATAACCTTAGCATCACTATGGGAGAGGTGCAGAGAGAGAAAGTTGTCCATGCCCTGCCTCTGAGGCTGAGAGAGTGTGACCCTCACAGGAGAGAAGAAGGGGCGGGTGGGCTGCAACGGCTGGAATTCTGCCATGGATAAAACCTACCACCTCTTTCATGGTGATGCTAAAGCAAACCTATCATGAAATTATTATTATTATTATTATTATTATTATTATTATTATTATTATTATTATT
>NW_024806265.1:0-437 GCF_019175285.1 Sceloporus undulatus | reverse complement strand
GGGAAGGAGAATGCAGAATATCCATGAGCGAGAGTGATTTACCCAATGTCATCTTATGGAGTTACATTGCTGAGCTCGGATTAGCACTCTAGCCTTCCACTTCGCCATAGGATTTTACTGGGTGACTTTAGGCAAGCCTCATGCTCTCAGCTTCAATGGCAACTCCTAGGTATTTATGGCTGAAGGGGGGTTGGATGAATTCATGCCATTGCACCCACTCTCCCCTTATCATTTAGTCTATCATTTTTGGGCGGTCTGTTGATTCCCATAGAATCATAAATTTCCTTCCAATACCAGCTGAGAGCTCATCTTCACCCTTCCAGCTCTTACTGCAGACTTTCAAACACATAAATGTAACACTTACCAGGAACTAATGAATTAATTAAAACATATGGCAATGCCTTTAGCATCCAGTATGTAGAGAGATCTTGTAGCAA
>NW_024806264.1:0-4106 GCF_019175285.1 Sceloporus undulatus | reverse complement strand
GCCTGCAGGACTCACTGAATCCCACAAAATACAGAGGCAGTAGTTGCTTTGTGGTGGGATTCACTCAGTCCTGATTGAAAGAGGATAAGCTCTGTATGTGGATTATAGGTGACCGATAATGTCTGTACTAACCACACCAGTCAAATTGTGTATATTTGTATGCAACTAATGATGATAACTCAGTGATGTGTCAGTTCTCTGGCTCTGTATGAGGATGGGAAATGTGTAAGTCAGAGACACTGACATTATATAATATAAATGATAAGGCTTTCAAGGTGGGAGGTGAGGGAGACAGACACGGTGTCTGATGTTATTAATTAGATTTAGAGACAGTGCTAATTGCATGTGACATCTGGCTCATGTGCATGTTGTCCCTCGTGAGTGCAACAAACAGAAACCTAATGGATGACTGAATTATGTGTGAAGGAGAATTTCAGTTACATAAAAAACCATAGTGCCACCTACAGCAGGGAAAAGGGGTAGAACAACTTCTTTCTCTTTGTCTTTCTACTTCAGTTTGTCTTGGCAGTGCTGCTAGACAGTGAAGTGGGAATGGAGTGGGAAAAACTGATGATCAGATGTATTTGCAAGATAACACATGCAGAGAGAGAGGAGATGGGCTTAATAATGCACTCCTTTAAAATATACTAGGTGTGAGAGGCAGTTGATATCTGAGATAACTGAAGGTGGAGGTGGGAAGAAGAAGACATTGATGAACATGGCAGCTGCCATCGTTCCTGGACACTTGCCCCTGGATAGGAAAGAATTTTATAAATTTATCAGACAACCAATCAACCAATCATTTTCCTTTGTTCCCAAGGAGAGTGAGGAGATTCTGAACTGGTGTCTCTGAAGTCAGCAACTTCACTGGTTTTGCCAGGCTTAGCACATCTTAGCAAGATTTACTTCAACATAATTTCAGAACTCTTATAATAAGAGTTGACCAGTTATAATAAAATACTTTAAAGGGAACATAACAAGTGACATATATGATTGACTGGAAGAAAAGTAAGGTGTTATCATAGCACTATATGGTGCTTTGGGAGATTTCCCACCTTAATATGACCTACATGTAACAACCTCCTGGTCCTCCACACAGTTAAGGATATGCAGGATTCTGACTATATACTTGACACTAGAATCCAGTGCTTTTGTGTGGAGTATAGAGATGGAAGCTAGGACCTTCTACACACAAAACATGTGCTTTGCTACTGAGCTAATGCCAGGTTAATGCAATTATTGGATAAGAATCTGCCAATGTGGTGTTGAATATTCTAACGTGATAATACTGTTTAGAAAGGTCTAGAACCTGGAAACACAGCTTAGATCATAATGACTTCCTGTACTGCCGTCACAACATCCATAGCCAACTAAGAACTCATTGTATCACTATTAAGGATGGCATAATAATAAGCATAATAATAATAATCCCACCCTTTCCCCAAAACTGGGACTCAGAGCAGTTTACAAGATTAAACCAGCACAATTAAAAAATTGAAAAATGTTACATTAAAACAGAATTAAATTATTACAATATTAAACAGATTGCATATACAAGCATAACATATAGTTAAAAAGATAAAAGTGTTTAAGTTAACCAATCATCCAATCATTTTGCATAGAAGATATGCAATAACAAGGCTGGGTCAGAAGAAAATTTCCATTTTCCTTTCATCACATGGACCCCTTCACATGAAGATGGTGGTGATGATAATGATGATGGTGATGATGATATTTATTTGTATCCTGCTTTTGTGCCAAAATTGGGATTCAAGGCAACTGATTTGTGCATGATGAGGGCTAATATAAAACTGCAGTGATGTTAACAATTGCTTGGTTTACATCTGCTACAACTCTTCTTCTCAGAACTGGAGATGAACATTTTCTACCATGTTTAGTCACTGCTTCCCAATGCACTAACATGGCTCCTTCAGCTGTTTCCATTCCATCCAGTAACTTTCCATTCCATCCAGTTCTGTTACTGAGTTGGTAACCAGTCTCCAAACATGACTTTGATATCACTGGCAAACATTTTAAGGATTTTAAAGAAAGAAAGAAAGAAAGAAAGAAAGAATATCCATTTCATTATGACTGGTGCTGCTCTTCTTTCTTGGTCTGCATGGGTTGGGGGGAGCACAGAAACAAAGATTTTTCCAAAAGTTATGAAAAGAAAATTTGGTTTTGACAGGAGACTTATGTTCACTTTTTAATTTGCATGAGTGTCACTCTCCATTAACTGCTGCCCCTCATTCTCCCTCTGACCTCCCCTGAGATCTCAGGCTGCTCTGCCTTGAAGCAGCTTTCTTTTTTCTTCTTTGGCTCACAGGTATTTGGGGTCAAAGAAATAATAATATCAGGGAGACAAGGAGTACTGGCTTAAGTCTCCCCCCTTTCTTTTTGTTTGAAAGACTGTCTCACCCTATGGATATAAATTGCATTATCTATTTTCCAGGCTCAAGCTAACAAAAATCTTAGCTTATACAGGAAATTTTAGCTGATACCTGTGATAGTACTCTGATAGTACTGCTCTCTCTCCCAACCCACCAATCTGTGATTAGCCAACACATTCCCACAGGGGCTAATCTTCATTACAAATAGCAGCTTTAAGCACAGCGTACTCTTCCAGAGGCAGGAGTGAGAAAGCAAACTTGCCGCAGTATGCAAAAACCTATGAACCAACTCGTAAATTCACGAAGATTGAGAAACTAAAGAAACCAACTCCACCATATTATTACATAATTAGCTCATTTCCATCATTTGTTCAAACTTCATATATATGTGTTTATGTGGGGGGAATATGTGTGTGTGTATGCTGCCACTGCATGTATTAAAAATTCAGCCTATAAAATCCCTACCTAGCCTGAACCCCCAATGATCTCTGCCTTAGACCCATGCAGACAAAAATATGTTGCTTGCTGATTGCATCCCCTCTCTATAATCAAGTGCTTCATGGTTGCGAGCACACTTCTTCAGCGTGTTGTAATTGCCCTTTGTTTCAGTCAAGAGACTGGTAATTACAGCGATGGGCCACATTTTTCGTTTGAGCAGCATTTGATTGCAACTAACCATTTATTGTGGTAAAAATCTAACGCCTTGCTGCAGTGTTTATAGATAAACCTTCTGCACGACAGACATTTAGCCTAATCATCCATCCCCAGAGTCAAAATACCATTCTCTCATTGCCTGCAGAAGATGATTCGACTGTTGCCTTAGACTGCATTTGCTTTCCACAAACATTTGAACAGCAGAACTTTTGTTTTTGATTGAACATAGCTGGCAGCAGAACCAACCCCTTGGAACCAGAGTCAGGCAAGACATTTAAAAAATATATAATTACTTGTAGTTAACATTCCAGGCTCCCCAAATAGCTAATTCTCACTACAATTAAGATATTAACAGTACCTCTCTAAATTCTTACAACAAAATCCAACATGCACAAAACGGTGATACCTTAAGTCAACTATAAAACACAAAATACATTAACAACAAAACACAAAATAAATCTACGTTCTTGTTCCTCAAAAGTAACAAAATCATTTACTTTTAGTATATCCAGATCTATCTATCTATCTATTTATTTATTTATTTATTTATTTATTTATGGTATTTATATCCTGCCCTTCAGCCCTAATGGCTATCAGAGTGGCTTACAATTATTATTTTTAATTAGATGGTTCCCTGCCCTCAGGCTTACAATCTAAAAGACACGACACAAAAGGAGAAGGGAATGGTGGTGGGGAAGGGGATGAGGTCCAGTGGCTCTTCTCTCCCTCTGAGGCCTGGACCAAGGCAGATGGACTGGAGGGAGGACTCTTCTTCAGGCTAGTCCTGATGGAGCTGGGCCTGCCTGGTTACTCCCTCTCAGGCCAGAAGATGACAGTTATGGAGGGAGAAGCCTCTTTCTTCAGGCTAGCCCTGATGGAGCTGGGCCTGCCTGGTCATTCCCTCTCAGGCCAGAGGATGACAGTTATGGAGGGAGGAGTCTCTTCCTTCAGGCTAGCCCTGATGGAGCTGGGTCTGCCTGGTCATTCCCTCTCAGGCCAGAGGTTGACAATTATGGAGGGAGGAGTCTCTTTCTTCAGGCTAGCCCTGATGGAGCTGGGCCT
>NW_024806263.1:0-4106 GCF_019175285.1 Sceloporus undulatus | reverse complement strand
TGGGAATTATAGTTTTGTGAGTTTTGTGTTAGCCTTCTCTGTCAGAGAGTTCTGGTGTCACAACAAACTACACTTCCCAGGATTCCATAGCACTGAGCCATGGTAGTCGAAGTGGTGCCAAACTGAATTATTTCTGCAGTGCAGATGCAGCCTTTCTCAGATGCTTGGAGTACAGTATTGTAAGATCATATCCACACACACACACACACACACGCATATAGACATATGCATACACATGCACACACAATTAAATGATTGTGGATTGAGATCAGAATGAACAAACAATGGAGGCAATAGCTATTATAATACTATTATAGGTGATATATAAGAGCTCCCTTAATTGTCCTAATCCTAAATGGGTCTTTTTTTTTTAATAAACCTTTATTATTATATCAATAATCAGTAAATAACATACCAAACAAACATATTTGTACAAAAAGAAGCGCGCACATCAAATTTCAAAATAAAATAGATACATTAGATACATCATCTTATATGAAATGTTCATTCTTCTGTTCAGTTTCTTCCAAGACCCCTTCCCTATGCCAGATTACATAATTTTCCACGTATGGTTCACCTTAATACATAGATAAAGATAATAACAATATACAATCGCTTGGCCATTATAGAGAAGAGAAAAAGATAAGTCCAAGAAAAAAGAAAAAAAAAACATTTATGATCTGCTGGCAAGTACCTTTTATATACATATATTCAAATACATATCCACACAATACCATGCATCTTCCGTTTCTTCTACATTTTTATCTTGCAGAGAGGCAATTAGTAAATCTAGATTTCTTACGTCTTTTAGTTTAGATAACCAACCATCCATATTAGGGCAATGCGGTTTTTTCCAACATTGTGCAAACAGTATTCTGGCTAGAGTAATCATATATAGAATTATCTTATAGTATTTTCTTTCTGAGGCTTTATCAAGTTTGTTCGTCATATTTAACAGAAATAATAACGGATCAAGTGGAATATCAATGCTTGTTATTTCCACCATCTTCATATGAATATTTTCCCAATATTCTCCTGATTTTGCACACGTCCACCATATATGAAAAAAGGTTCCCTCCTTAATGCCACATTTCCAACATTTGGTGCAGCCCGTTTTGTAGATCTTGTTTATCTTTGTGGGGGTCATATACCACCTAAAAAACATCTTTGTATAATTTTCTCTGTAATTTTGACAGGCGGTAAATTTTTTGGTTACCTTCCACGACTTTTCCCAGTCCTCCAATTGAATCGGACTCCCAACATCTTGAGCCCATCTAACCATTGTATGTTTTATGGTCTCATTCTCTAAATATCTTCCATTAAACCGCTTATAATACATTGACAAGTGCTTCCCTTTTTTATCTTCTATAATAACATCCAGTTCATTCTTCATCATCGTTATTCCTGTCTTATCCAAATCTTTTTTAAATCTACTACACAGTTGCAAATATAGGTACCAATCTATCTCATATCCTGACATAATCAATTGATTCCTAGTTTTTAATGTTAGTGTACCTTTGTTGTGATTATCAATTAAGTCTCCATAATATAGCCATTTGTTGGAATTTTTCTTGGTTCTATTATAAAAGGCTTCTTGTGGGGAAACCCAGTATGGGAGATTAACATAATACCATTTTTTAATTTTAGTCCATACCCAGCTCAAGGATCTTCTAAAGAAGTGGTGTTTAAATTCTTTTTGTTCCTTGTCCTTCCCAAACCACAAATAAGCATGAATTCCATAACTCAAATCACAACACTCCAGATTTAACAATTTATCATCAGTTAATAAACACCAGTTTTCTAACCAGCATAACCCTGCGGCAAAATAATACAGTTTAAGATTTGGGAGTGCGCAACCCCCTCTTTCCCAGTCATCTGATAAGATTTTCCATTTTACCCTTGCCCGTTTACCTTCCCAAAGAAATTTAGACAAATCCTTCTGCCATGACTCAAATGGTTTTTCATCTGAAATAATCGGAAGATTTTTAAAAAGATAGATAAATCTTGGAAGTATATTCATTTTAATGACTGCAATTCTAGCAGAAAAAGATAAATGTAGTTTTGACCAAGAGATTAGTTCACTTTTTATTTTCTTCCACAAAGTACCATAATTGTTTGAGAAGAGATCTATATTCCTATTAGTAAGGTGAATACCTAAATATTTTGCTTTCTTGCTCACTTTATAACCAGATATCTCCACTAACTTGTTATCCTCTTCTCCCGAGAGATTTTTAGTAATGAATGTAGTCTTATTTTGATTAACTATTAGTCCTGAATAATCAGCAAATCCATCTAATATTTTTTTTAAGGTGGTCAACGCTTTGAAGCGGATCCTCCAGTAAACAAATCAAATCGTCCGCAAACGCCCTAACTTTATAAATATAGTTTTTGATTTTAACACCCTTCACAAGCGGATCCTTCCTAATTGCATTTAACAAAATTTCAAAGGCTAAAACAAACAAAATCGGAGACAGGGGGCAACCCTGTCTAGTGCCCCGTGCAATACTAAATGGTTCTGTTTTCTCCTTATTCACCAAAAGTTGAGCTCGCTGTTTCTGGTAAATTGAAGAAACCCAACTACTCATACTAGGACCAACATCTATCTCAGTCAATAAATCCAGTAAAAATGTCCAACTGAGTCTATCAAAAGCTTTTTCCTCATCTATCAGTAATAAAGCTAATTTTTTCTCATTATGTCGCTCAAAGTAATCAACAATATTCACCACCACCCTCACATTATCTTTAATCTGACGACTCGGCAAGAACCCACATTGATCCTCAGAAATATGATTAACTAGAATTTTTTTAAATCTTTCCGCTAGCACTTTAGCATATATTTTATAGTCTGAGTTAGTCAGTGAGATCGGTCTATAGTTACTCAATTCAGTTTTGTTGTCCTCACTTTTTGGAATTAATATAATTAACGCTTCTTTCCATGACTCCGGAATGCCATAAATATGAACATCATTAATTGTATCTTTAAGATATGGTACTAAAATCTCTTCCATTTTTTTGTAATAAATCATTGATAACCCATCTGGTCCTGGGGCCCGATCTGATTTCATATTCCTGATTGCCGAAGTAATCTCTTCCACTGTAATCTCGGTATTTAAACATTCTTTTTCAAACTCGTTCAACTTAAACAGTTTTTGATCCTTAATATAATTCCTGATAGCCTCCCTCTTACTCTCATTCGCATCAAAGCTGCTATATATTTCTTCAAAATAATTCTTAAATAATTTCTTGATATCATTCTGATGTGTATATGTCTTGCCCATATGCTTAATTTCCGTAATATATCTATTATCACTCTTTTTCCTTAGCTTAGAAGCTAGCAATTTGCCCGCTTTATCTCCGTTCTCGAAATATTTCTGTTTCACATACAGTAACTTTTTCTTAACCTCCTCAATCTCCATTGCTTTCAAGTCTGATTTAATCAAATCAACCTTAATTTTTAAGTTCTTATCCCCATTGCTCTTCCATAATTTTTCCGTCTCTCTCAAGGCTTCTTTCAAGTCATTAATTGTTTTTAAATTTTTTTTCCTTTTGTAAGAATTTAAATTAATTAATACCCCACGTATCACTGCCTTACTAGCATCCCAAAGCGTTTTATTGCTAATGTTCTCTGTTTTGTTTTCTTTGAAGTATAATTTTAATGATTGCTTTACTTTATTATTAATATCCTCATCATTCAATAAGTCACTCGGTAATCTCCAGCAAAACTCAGTTCTTATTTCCAAAAGTCTCATAGTTATTAGATTATGGTCCGAAAGAGTATTTGGCTCAATATCCATTGAATGAATAAAAGGGAGAATTTTTTTTGATGCTAAAAAAAGATCTATTCTTGACCACGAATCATGAGTTTCTGAATAATACGTGTAATTTTTACTTAATTGATATTTATACCTCCAAACATCCTCCAGAGCGTAATCATCCTTAAGGCCAAAGAAAGTTTTAGGTAATCTCCCTTGATTCTTTTTGATTCGGTTATTACGATTCGATTTTCTATCGATTGTCGGACAAATCACTGCATTAAAATCGCCCATCATCAAGATATTCTCGTATTTTGTTTGATTCAGCTCATTATGCAATCTCGCAAAAAAGAG
>NW_024806262.1:0-4106 GCF_019175285.1 Sceloporus undulatus | reverse complement strand
TAATCTGATCTAGGACTTTCAAATCTCTGCTTGCTTTATTTATTGTTGTTTTTAAACTATGTTGCTGTATGAGCTGCCCTAAGAGCATTTGTGTTGCAAGGGTGGCATATAAACTCAGTAAATAAAATAAGACCAGACTATATTGTTTCAGGCTTGCTTCCTTTGCATATGTGTGGAAGACTCATAATTTGGAACTTAGTAGCAAAGGAGCAATGATCCTCACCCATGGTTATTTAGGCCATGTGTTGCCCTGCCCTACCAGCCATACCATATTTGATAGAAAGTGAACCATACACAAAGAATTAAAGCCCAATAATGGCCTCTTGAGTGGCCAATCCCCCTGATCCTCCATTTTTAAATATATTCTCCCATGACGTTCATAATTCCTAACTTTGTCCCAAATCTTGCCAAAGGAAACTTTACCCATTGCAATCTACTTCACAGAGATGTTATGAAGATACTGGAAAAACTTTAAAGCATATCAATAGGGGGAAGAATAGAATTGAAGTTAAAGGTCAGTGAGACAAATACTTAGAAAATGGCTGCAAACTTGAATCAATTAATCAACTTTCAGGTCCAGCTCAGAAACCCATGTGGATTACAGTGAGGTTTATCGCACTGTGTTCCTTCCGTGTGTTCTGAGAACGGAACGGAAGGAGCAGGGCCGAGTGCAGAACGAGTGGGGGACGGATTTTACCGCACGCATCCGTCCCTCATTCGTTCCGTTCCCTCTCTCTTTCGTTCTTAATCTGTTCCAGAGGGGGAAATTTTTGAGAACTGTTCTGAACAGTTCTCAAAAAGCGTCCCCTCTGGAACGGAAAGGGCAGGGAAGAGAGGGGGAACGGAACGAGTGAGGGACGGGTGTGTGCGGTAAAATCCGTCCCCCACTCGTTTCCGTTTCCTGTCGGGCCGGGCCGAGAACCCGGTGCGATAAACTTCAGTATCTTGGGCGTGTGGATCATTTCCATCAGCTAAATTGCTAGGGCATCATACATAGGAGATTATCGCACGCCAAATCCCTGCTGGGATAGACATGGGTTGTAACCATCATCAATGGATCTTATCACATTCTTGAAAAGCTGCAGGAGAAGCTCAGATCTGATGTGGGGTACCTACTGCCCGAGTACAAGGCAGTGCAATAAGATCTGTCAGTGACGGTTACAACCTGCGCCTATCCCAGTGAGGATTTGGCATGCGATTATCTCCATAGACAAAGGAGGTTCATTCGTGCACATGTCATGATCCAAGAAATATAAAGTTTCCCCTTCCTTCCATTTTGTATCTCAATCTAACAGTCACAGAAAGATAGTGAGAGAGAATGCATATATTCTCCTATTTGGAAATTAAGACAAAGGTCTTTACTGTTGCCAGATCAAGGTGAAATGAGGGAATTATTCCTTCTCACCCACTTAAGGATAAAACACACTGGATGTAACTCACTTGGTTCTAAGGGTGACCTACACTGTAGAAATAATATAGTTTGACATCACTTTGAGTTCTGTAGGTCTGTCCTATGGAATTCTGGGGTCTGTAATTTTACAAGCTCTTTAGCCATCTCTACCAAAGAGTGCTAGTGCCTCACAAAACTACAAATCCCAAATCATGGCAGTTCAAGTGGTGTCAAACTGCATTATTTGTACAAAATAGAAGGTGGAGGCAGAGCAGAAGGGACGGTAAGCCCTGCTACCACAATGACTGGGATAAACACACAAATTCTGTGGAGCATCTTGGATAGCTACAGAAATAAGTAAATTAAATTTAAACCTTGTAGCAAGCTGCTGCTCTAGTATCTATGCTGAAAATTTGAATCCAGCCCTTTCCTCTGGCCTTCCTAGCTGCCACTGCCCTGGCTTTGGAGGGAGGAAAGAGCAGCCTGCATCCACTGGACTTAATTTCCTCCCCATCACCATCTTCTTTTCCTTGCAGGTTGTGTCTTTTTAGATTGTAAAACTGAGGACAGGGAACTGTCGAATTAACAATTGCAAGCTGATAATGTAAAGTACCATGTACACTTATGGTGATGTATAAAAAAGAACATCATTATTGGTGGACCAATTATCTAAAAGAACAGGGCAGCAAGCTATCCCACAAAGTTCTCCCTCTAGTTTTTCTAAGCTGTATTTCAGTGTATCTGTACATGACTGTTTTCCCCCTCCCCTGTCCTTCAGCTTTACTTAAGGAAGATAGTTAAGGTAATTATTGAAGAGGCTCAGTGCTTGGTAGGGTGCTGAGTATGAAGTCAAAAAAAAGGGCAGGAAATATGTGAGAAATGGTGGCAAAGACAAGTAGCAGTCAGCTGTCTTTCAAAGCCCCAGGGGAGTCCTGGTGGTTCTTATTAACAGCTTGCTAAGTCCCTAATGCAAATTGTTGTTCAAAAGAAAAGAAGAGGGCAGGAAAAGAAGAAAATACAGAGCAGGATGTGACTGATTTTTATACAATGAGGAATATTATAGAGGGAGCTGGTAGCAAGAATATGTTCTTCCAATGAAATTGATTTGTGAGAGGCTCAAGACACAGAACTCATGAAATTCAGCCATAAAAAGACATAATGATGACCACTGGTTTACAGCTTTTCAGCAGGTTAAGCACAGTCATGAAAGATAGCTCTCTCTGAAGCAATTAACAGAGTTGTTGGGAAATGTTATTTTTACTAATAGCCACACTATCTGCAGGATTTTGGGAGGTATAATCCTCTGCTCCCCAAAAAGGATGCTGTTCTTATCAGTGACCCAGGGTGATTGCGCCCTTTGCTTTAATTTACAATGATCTTAACAATGATTTGCCTCTGATGTGTGAACATCCCATGTATGGAGAAATGTTGTGCATTTTATTAAAGCTGAGTAATTTTTTCAGAACAGTGTTTCCCAGTTTTGAAGATAGTTCATTTTATTGTATTCTTATTGCCTTTGGGTTCATGCATTAATTTTTTCTGTTTATTTATTACTCAGAAATGCTCCCAACATTTCTCATACTGATGCTACTGATTTCCCTTTGATAAGGTATTATCCCCCTTTTACAGTACAGTAGTTATAATATGTACTTTATAGTAGTAAAGTAACACTTTTGAAATTCAATTAATTTTTTACATTAGGGTACAGAGAAGATAACACAGTAATCCAGCACCGATGAAAATAAGCAATCCACTGTACATGCAAGTTAAACATTTGTCACAATGGTCAGGTGTATAAAGGTAGTCCTGGCTACAAGTAATGTATGAACGCTACCAGATAAGGGTTTGTTTAGGTGGTACCCAAAATAGGTGATAGATTGAGACCAAAACCTTAGCACAGTCTTCCTTTTGATCCCGTGAGATAATGCACCAAGCTGAGTGACTCTGTGAGCAAGTATTTGGTTTTGTATAGCATAGCAGGCAGAAAGAAAGACACATCAAATTACAGCATTTAAAAAAGGATGAAGGAATCTTTTGGAACTTTTAAGACTGCCCAGTTTATTTCAGCATACGCTTTCTTGGCCTCTGATTCACTTCTTTAGATGCATATAGTACAGTCGGCCCTTCTTATACACAGATTTTTTATACACGGATTCAAGCATACACGGTTTGAAAATGTTCCAAAAAAGTATAAATTTACCTTGATTTTCCATTTTTTATTAGGGACACCATTTTGCTGTGTCATTATACTTAATGGGACTTGAGCATACACGGATTTTGTTATACACGGGAGATCTTGGAACCAAACCCCAGCGTATAACAAGGATCCACTGTAATATTAAAGTAAATGGGTTAGTTTTAAAGGTGTCACAAGAAGCCTTCCTTCTTCTTTTTATTCTGAAATAGTTAATTCAAATTAGAGTGGCACAGTAGTTTGAACACTGGATTATGACTCTAGAGACCAGGGTTCGAATTCCTGCCCAGCCATAGAAACCCATTAGGTAACCTTGGGAAAGTCATATGCTCTCAGCCTCAGGGGAAGGCAATGGCAAAGCTCTTCTGAACAAATCTTGCCAAGAAAACCCCATGATAGGTTCACCTTAGGGTCACCATAAGTCGGAAACGACTTGAAGGCACACAATACACATAGTTCAAATTGACAGCCTGGAGAATAATTAAAACACTTTCATAAAAAAGAAAGGGAGGAGGGGGAGAA
>NW_024806261.1:0-4107 GCF_019175285.1 Sceloporus undulatus | reverse complement strand
CCCTTTTAAAGGAACAACTGTCCCCAAGCATCTCTGTCTGGAATCTGTTTGAGAGATAGGACCGGACCCACTGCAATGCATTGCCCCCAACCCCCAATTCCCTCAGGCTTTCCAGAACTATACCATGGTCGATGGTATTGAAAGCCACTGAGAGATCCAAAAGCTTCAACAGGGTCACACTTCATCTGTCGGTGCTCAAGCAAAGATCATCTACTAAGGCGACTATAGCATTCTTGGCTCCGTATCCCATCTTGAAGCCATTTTGAAATGGGTCTAGATAATCTGATTCTTCCAAGAATGCTTGGAGTGGAAAAGCAACTTCCTTCTCAATCACCTTGCTTAGAAATGGAAGATGGATCTGTAATTGTTCGTGTCCAAGGGATCTAGGGGGGGGGCTTTTTCAGAATACGCTGAACCACCGCTTCTTTGAAGCAAGATGGAAAATAGTCCTCCCTAAGAGAGTCCTAAGTGCATCTCCTCCTTGGAGGACTAGCCATGAAGGGCAAGGGTTGAGAGGGCAAGTTGTCTTCTTCACACTTCCAAGGAGCTTGTCCACATCCTCAGTACTCACAGATTCAAATTGATCCAGTATGATCTTATTCACTGAGTTACTGGACACCTCACCTATAGCCTCTACGATAATGTCTGCCTCTGGAAAAAGGGAAGGAGTACACCCTTTCTTCCTTCCTTCCATCTTTCCTTCCGGAATGTAGCCCAAGCTGCAGAACAGGACTCAGGAGAGAAAGGCTGGGAAGACTCTGCTTTGTACATAAAGCTCTTTCTCTCTCAGTATATGTGTGTGTGTTTGCCTCTGCTGTTCTTATGGCTGTGAATGGAGGTGAGGACTGGGGGTAGAAGAAAGTGTCAATTTTGTGCAAATGCAGAACTTCTGTCATCAAAGAGTCCAGTGTGTTGAAATAGCAAAGAACTTTATCGAGAACACATAGAAGGAATTCAGTGTTTCAGCTAGAACTGCCCACTCCAAGCCAAACTATACATTAAAACCCCAAAACCTAAAACACCACCCTCTTCCCAACCCAGCCCCCATCTCCAATTCCTACAATCTATGCCCCACAGGTAACAAGATCCCTTTGCCACCCCCAGAAACTAACCCCCTTCCTGTTAATATCATTCCCATAACTATTTGAGCCAGCTGCAACAAATCCACCCCTCTATTTCGCTAACCTATACTACAATCTCCAGTCAAATTTATAAACTATGATCTATACTAACAGCAATGAAAACCTAAACGTAACAAAATATAACTTTAAAACAGAAAAAGACTTATCCACAGACAAACCACAGACATATGGATAGACAACTCTTACAAACAAAACCATAAGGGCCTTTTCTCTGCTGGATTGAAAATATATTTTCTATATTAATTCTTGAAAAAATAATGTTAGCTCACTTCTGGGATTTGTGTGGCTTCTCTACTGTGTGGCCTTTCTGATGTATCACTAGGTATGACTTGGATGAAAAACACTTTCCACAATGCTGGCATTTGTATGGCTTCTCTCCTGTGTGGCCTCTCTGATGTATCACTAGGTATGACTTGGATGAAAAACAATTTCCACAATGCTGGCATTTGTATGGCTTCTCTCCTGTGTGGACTCTCTGATGTATCACTAGGTGTGACTTTGACAAAAAACATTTCTCACAATGCTGGCATTTGTATGGCTTCTCTCCTGTGTGGACTTTCTGATGTGTCACTAGGTTTGACTTCTGAGCAAAACACTGTCCACAATGCTGGCATTTGTAGGGCTTCTCTCCTGTGTGGACTCTCTGATGTGCCAATAGGTATGACTTCAAAGAAAAACATTTCCCACAATGCTGGCATTTGTATGGTTTCTCTCCTGTGTGGACTCTCTGATGTCTTACTAAGTCTCCCTTCAAAGAAAAACATTTCCCACAATGCTGGCATTTGTATGGCTTCTCTCCTGTGTGGACTCTCTGATGTCTGACTAGGTCTGACTTTGAAGAAAAACCTTTCCCACAATGCTGACATTTGTATGGCTTCTCTCCTGTGTGGACTGTCTGATGTTTCACTAGGTATGACTTTGAAAAAAAACATTTCCCACAATGCTGGCATTTGTACGGCTTCTCTCCTGTGTGGATTCTCTGATGCTTGACAAGGACTGACTTGTAGGCAAAAATTTTTCCACAATGCTGACATTTATGTGACTTCTTTCTTGTGTGGACTCTCTCATGACTGACAAGTTCTTCTGTAAACAAGGACAATGACAGATAAGACTGAATCTCAGCGTTAAGAGAAGAAGGTGTTACCCCACGATTTAGCCCTACGTTCACCCCTCCCTATTTCAGGTTAAATTAATAAAGTTGGTGTGAGTGACCCGAGCATGACACTGTTCTGGATGCCCCCAAATCCATATAATGATTGTATCCTTACTCATAGGAGCTCCCAAAGAAGAGATTGTAGGTGAACTGCCATAAGGAAATCAGTGGAAGCAGATAGTCAGACAGTTGAAAAATATTCCAATAAATATGTGTAAAAATACTTTGATTGAAAAGTGGCATCATTTCCTGTGAGACTGCCATTGAGTGTTGAGTCAGAGCACATGGCATGATGCAAGCTAACTGCAGAGGATGCTTAATGCTGTGTGGCACCAGGAGATGACTCACAACCAATACAGTATACAGCTAAGAAGGACAATATCATTCTAGGCTGCTTCAATACAAGAATAGTGCTAGATCAAGGGATGTAATAGTGCTACTCTATTCTGCTTTAGTCAGAATAATCCTGTGTCCAGTTCAGGGCCCCACAATTTAAAAAGGATGTTGTCAAGTTGGAACATGCCCAGAGGAAGGCAGCCAACGTGGTGAAGGATCTTGAAACCATCAAGCCCTTTGAGGAGCGACAGTAAGAGCTCTTTGACAGTGCAACTCCCTTAGTTTCGTGGAGTCCTCTTCCTTGGAGGTCTTTAAACAGAGGCTGGATGGTGTTTGGAAATGATTCTATAATTCTAGTGGATTCATAGCACCAGGATAATTAAGCATAAAGGGGACCTCAGTCTTCATAGAAAGGACAATGGACTCAGGTTCCTTACCCACAGAAGCCACATTCTCATAATTCTCCATCATTACACAATTGTACATAAGCCTCTGCTTCTTCGTTAACAGATTCCATTCGTCCTCAGTGAAATATACTGCCACATCCGCAAAGGTCACCTGCAACAGAAAACAGCATTCATCCAGAGAGTGACTAAGGAAAAGGGGAAGAAATCACATGATGCATCAAAATATTATTTTATCACTTCAGAATTCAGTCCAGAAAATAAACTTTAAACTATGTTAGCAAGCAAAAACCTGCTGCCTTTCAAATCCAGTTTGTCTTGAATCCTTTCAATATAATATACTTAGGGAGCTGGACATGTTTAGCCTGGAGAAGGCAAGGTTAAGAGGTGATATGATAGCCCTGTTTAAATACTTGAAGAGATGTCATATTGAGGAGGGAGCAATATTGTTTTCTGCTTCTCCAGAAAACAGGATCCGGAACAATGGATGCAAGCTCCAGGAAAAGAGATTCTGCCTGAACACTAGGAGGATTGAACTGACAGTTCATTGTTCGACAGTGGAACAGACTCCTTCCTCAGAGTGCAGTGGAGTCTCTTTCCTTAACGGTCTTTAAACAGATGCTGGATGGTCATCTGTTGGGGATGCTTTGATTGAGAGTTCCTGCATGGCAGGGGGGTGGACTGGATGGACCCAGTGGCCTTTTCCAACTCTATGATTCTATGATTCTGAGATCACAATGGGACAGTCTCAATGCTTCAGGTAAGGAGCACCAGCCTGAAGTCAAAATGGGCAGACTCAATGCATTAGGGTAGGAGCATCAGCCTTAGGTCTCAATCCTTCAGAGAAGGTGCTTCAGGCTGAAGTCACAATGGGACAGTCTCAATGCTTCAGGGAAAGAGTACCAGCCTCAACTCATAATAATCCCATAACAATCTCTATGGGAGGAACTTGAGGCTGAGATCCCAATGGGCCAGTCTCATTCCTTCAGGAAAGGAACATCAGGCTGACTGGATGGCCCTTGTGGTCTCTTCCAACTCTATGATTCTAATGTCATAAACAATATAATTTAGG
>NW_024806260.1:0-4108 GCF_019175285.1 Sceloporus undulatus | reverse complement strand
GGTGAGTTGCCAACCTCTATCTTTTAGATTGCCTGGCTCTCCAAATATCCTCTGTCTAGAAAAATGATGTGATTTCCCATGGTCTTAAAAGATATGATATAAAGCACAGTAAAGAAAACAAATTCTAGAAGAGGAAAGAGTATTTGCAGTGAATATCAAGTTTCTGGTAAGTCCCTACAGAGCAGGTCCTGGAAAAAGAGCAGGTTATTGGTGCTTCTTCAACCTAATTATAGGGAAATATTTTTCATGGTTAACATTTTTTTCACCATTTTCTAAATGACCTCTCTGCAAATTTAAAAGGAAATTTTCAAATTTAATAGGAATTTAACAAGAACTGCAATAGATCTGTTTTATAAGGAGGAGAGGTAACACCTTCCAGGTGACTTAAGGTATGTTTTCAAATGTCATGGTAATAAAAGACTGAGATGGTGACAGCATAGCAAGGTTTCTTTTCAGATTCACAGCTTCAAGTTTAAGCATTAATCTTAGAACAAAATATCCAGTGCAACGTGAGAAGAATTTTTTCAAGAAGAGTGTTTAAAAGCATCTTAGGTTAATATGAGGTGGAGGTGAGTCTTTAGAAGTCGGTTCGAAAGAAAGAAAGAAAGAAAGAAAGAAAGAAAGAAAGAAAGAAGAATGTTTTATTTCATCATTTTCTAAATGACCTCTTTGCAGATTTCAAAGGAAATTTTCAGATTTAAAAAGAACTGCAAACACCGCTGTTTTATAAGATGGAGCAGTAACTCCTTCCAAATTGAGGTATGTTTTTAATTGTCATTGATATAGAAGAATGAAATGAAGATAGCATGACAATGTTTCTTTACAGGAAATGCCAGGGCTTGAAAAACCGTAAAGGGAGTCACAGCTTCAACTTAATTAAGCAAGAAACTCAGAACAAAAAGTCCAGTGCAATGTTGGAAGTGTAATACATATTTATTTTTCACAAGAGCGCTTAAAATATCATAAGTTAATATAAGGCAGAAGTGAGTCCTTGGAAGTAGGTTCTGTAGAAAGAAATAGAGTGGAATTCTGTACTGTTCAGTGTCCCAAGGCCTGAAAATATCTACAGTGGTTAAACAGTTTAACATAACCTTTGTGACTTTGCAAGTTCAACAGGGACCCAAGTTAATAAAATGAGTTTAAGCAACGCATATGAGTATCAAAAAGCCCAGAGCAAGGCAAGGAACCGAACAGAAGGCTGTTCCAAAAAGAGGAGAATGAGAAACATAACCAGAGATGAACCTCATAAACCTGCGTCTGAAGAGGTAGGCTCAACTCTACGAATATTCATGGTACTGACTTCTATCTTTCAGTTAAACTCAAAGGTACTGCAATATCTCTTTGCATTCAGAAACCTGGAAGATCTTTATGATGTGTCCATTGCGAAGGAAAACAGATTCATAGTCACTTCTTCTGGATGTTGAAATGGTTTTGATAGTTTTTGTGAGCTCTTGTATTCTGAAAGGTAATTTTCTGTGTCCATTCTCTAAAGAAGTTATCACTTGGCATAGCTCCTCTCCATTTAATAAACACCTAAGTAGGAAAGAGATTACAATCTTGAGGAGAAGATACAAGATAAATGCAGCTTTTGTAAGCCTCTCCAGGCCTCTTTAAAGCACAAATGTGCATCTCCTCCAGGAGAGCAACTGAGTAAGTACTTACCCTTACCAACTGTAAAAGTCAATCTAGACGAAACTGAAGCTAAATGTGTGCACTGGAATAACTACAATAATATGTATGTAAGAAGGAGGCAAACGTGAGAACTTTCCTTGTTTAAAAAAACAAATGCCAAATATAAAGACCGCAGCTAAATGGTACGCTTTCTACATTTCATATGTCATTTATCTACTATTAGGAGAACTGAAACAATAGAAAGGTCAGTGGATCATATATTAACATTGGCAGAACAACAGAGGTTAAATGATATGAAGAATAAATTGGATGAGGAAAGAAGTTCTGCTCCTTTAAAATACACAATACTATATCAAGGAAGTCAGGTGAGATTTAAGAGAAATAGTTCTAGAAGAAAAAGTTATATACTCTGGAAAGATTTAAACATAACAATCCATCAGATGTAGTAGACATTGTAGTATTTGTAGTTCTATATACTCTGTTTTGCCTGACTCTCTAAAGAACATTTAACTAGGAGAGAGATGAAAGTTCCTGTCAATGTTAAGAAAAGCACAAACATGCGCCAAAGTATCTGAAAATAGGTATAAAACAGACCTTCCCTCAAAAAGAGAAATATGAACAGCATTTCCAAGGAACGTCTCCAATATTTTGGTAAGTCTATGAGAGGTAGGTCCCTTTATTGGGAAGTGAACAGGTTCTTATTTTCCTTCATTTTACAGTTTCACTTGGTGCCTGGCTCTGGGAAATATTTATTAAGGTTAAAGGTTAAAAGTTAATAAATATTTATTAAGGTTAAATCTTTTTACAAATGACCTCTTTGTGGATCTGAAAGCAAATTTTCAGGTCAAGAAGAAGTGGAAACCTATGAAGAGAGAGAGAGAAAGATACATCTTTAAGGTACATTTTCATCTGCAATAATCTTAGAAGAACACAGAATTTGACCAGATTATTTTTACTTGCAGGGATTAGCTTAGTTTAAAAAGGATAAAGACATCTACTGCAGAGTATAAACCTGATTAATGATCCAATCAGCTCCTAATAAATAATCTGAAGCAATGTAAGACACACAACATGTTTCTTCAAAAAAGGATTGCAAAGCACCATAAGTGAATATTCCCATCATGGAGGTGAGTCCGTAGGAAGGAAGGGAAAAGGGAAAAGATTCCTGATTAATTTTCCTTGATGATCGGCAGGTTCAAAATCCTATGTATCCAAAATCCTGGTTAATCTTTTTTAAGAGCGTTCCAAAAGAGGAGAATGAGAAACATTATAGATGAACTTCTGAAACTGAGAAGAAGGTCTTTATGGCGTATGGATTGCGAAGGAAAACAGGTACATGGTCACTTTTTCTGGCTGTTTGCTGAAATGGTTTTGATAATTTATGTGACGTCTTTCTCTCTGAGAAGGTAATTGTTTCTGTTTTTTAAAAAGTCATAATCAAATCCTTTTCTAAAAATGCTATCACCAGACATGGATGCTCTTCATTTAATAAACAGGAAAGGGTTTACGTTCTTGTATATAAGACACACAATAAATGCTGCTTTTGTATGTCTCTCTAGCCATGTCTATAGCAAATATTCACAGCTCAACCAGGAGAGAAACGGATTAAGTAAGTATTGACCTCCAAAAACACACTATATGGAAGTGCAATAACTACAACAGGAAATAGGTGAGAAAAAGGCAGGTATGAGAACTTTTATTGTTTAAAAACTAAAAATAATATTTAAAGATCTCATCTACACAAAGACAGTCTTTATATTTATCATTGTTATTTATCTAATCTTGGAAGAATTGCAACAGGAAAGTTCAATGGATGATAGATGAACATAGGCTGAAGAACAGAAGCTAAATGGTTTAAAGAGTATCAGTTGAAAAAAGCTGTTTTTCATTTAAAATGCACAATATTATAGCAAAGCAGTGAGGTGAGATTTAAAAGACGTAGCTCTTGAACCAACGGTTTTATGCTTTGGAGAGACTTAAACACAACAATCCAGCAGAAGTGGTGCACATTGCAGTATTTCTAGTTCTATGTGCTCTGTTTTCTCTGGCTCTCTAAATAACATTTGAGTAGGAAAAGGATGGAAGTTCAAGACATGCATTAAAATATGTGACACAAGGTAAAGAACTCATCTTCCTTCAAGAATGGAAAAGTGAAAAGTGTTACCAAAAAACATCTCCATTTTGGTAAGTCAGTAAAAGGTAGGTTCCTTTATTAGGAAGAGAACAGATTCCTGGTTTTCCTTCACTTGACAGTCGCTTAGAGCTAAGAACGGGGAAAGACTTATTACAGTTAAAGGGTGACACCATCTTTTTTTTTATAAATGAGCTCTTTGTAGATTTGAAAGAAAGTTTTCAGGTTAAGAAGAATTGGAATCCTTCTGTTCTCTGAAGAAAGAACAATACATCTCTAAGGTAAATTTTCAGTTGCAATAAACAGAAGAAGACACATATTGACAAGGCCATTTTTATTTGCAGG
>NW_024806259.1:0-4109 GCF_019175285.1 Sceloporus undulatus | reverse complement strand
ATCTATTTTGTGGCACCAGGTATGTATGTCTGTATCTCACAGCAGAGTAGCAGTACAGAGAATGATCTGATAGTTCATTTGTATTCTTTAATATTATTAATTATTTGCTAATATTATCACATGCTCCTAGCCATTGTTGCACTTTAACTCAGCAGGTTCTAATACATGTCTTTTGGGGCTGTAACCCCTATCGAGCAAGCATAGCCCACAGTGACAAACTATAGGAGTATCAGTCCAACAATATCTAAATGTCCACACATTCTCCATCCCTGTTCCAGCTCATACCGTTGTTGACTTCTAGAGGGTGTCGACACTTTATTTATAACACCCTTTGGGGCAAAGCTTCCCCCAAGTTATTCACAGAGTAAAACTTTAAATCAATAAAATACAATCAGTTGAACTATCATATAACATGTAAAACTGTATCAAGAATGAAAATCACATTACTAAAAGACATCTGGAATAATCAGTTCTTTGAAGCCCACTTAAATGTTAGGGAGTTGGGCCGTGCACAGTTAGAATAACAGTTGTTCCTCTGACTATTCTGTTTATGTCCCATTTTAAATGTGTTCTTAATCAATCTTATAGTATAGTTGAGACAGCACTCAGTGTTCTTCAGAATGCTTCTATTCACTTTCTGGGTACTGTTACATCCATTCATTTTATCCAGAAATTCATTATCTAGGGTGTTGCATTTCTCATGGTTAGAGCAGCTACAAGTTAGTGATCTGTGAAGATATGTTCAGTAGCTTCCCAGCAATTGAAATAGTGAAATAATTTAAGTAAAAAGGCATGGTTAACCCAGGATTTCTTTCTGCAAAGTGAGCCATTGAAAATAATGTGTATAGTGTACTACTGGAACATGGTGAATAGTTTGCTCTGGAACACCTTTCCCCCCTAAAAAGCAGGATTAGAATATCAATGGGAGATAGGCCATTGATATCGGTAGGTTTCCTTGAAATCTAATCTACCAATAAGTTGTCACATGCCTAATGCTAGCCCCTGCCTGTGGCATACATTTGTTTGTTTGTTTTTAGTAAATGTCATATTAAACTGTTGTTTACTTCATACTTCTTTGTAGCCAAGTTCCTTGGAAACCAGCAGCTGAGTTATGGGCAGACACTGTCTTTTGATTATCGCATCAATCGACCTGGACGTCGTCCTTCCCAACATGATGTTGTCTTGGAAGGAGCTGGCTTAAAAATCACTACTCCGCTTATGCCCAATGGAAGGATGCTGTCTTGTAGAGCCAGCCAGACCTATACATTCAGGTAAATTATATTAAAAGTCTGCTTGGAAAGAAAAGTTTTTGCCTGCCAATAGAAAGAGAGCAGGGAAAGGGCCAGCCAGACTAGCCTCCCAAAGGGCAGGAGAAGCCACTGAATTGTAGTTATTTAGTTAGTGTTTAGGATATTAGTTAAGTTGTGTTTATTGGTTTAGTGTAGATTTTAGTATACTGTTTAGTACAATGTCTAGTCATAGTTTAGTCTTAATTTTACATACCCGTATTTTCTGGCGTATAAGATGACTGGGCGTATAGGATGACCCCCAACTTTTCCAGTTAAAATACAGAGTTTGGGATATACTCGCTGTATAAGACTACCCCTCTTCCAACGCACACCAAATAAAAATTTTAAAAAACAGATTTGATTTCAGTATGGTAATTTTAATTGAAATGCTTATGACATGCAGGTACTTAGTAGGAAAACTTGTATGCAAAGCCCGCTTGGACTGGTCAGCTCTCCCTGCCTGCCCAGCCCTCCCTGTCTCCAAGATTTTATATCTTGTACAGCACCTCCCTTCCTGCTTTCATATGGTCGCCACACATGGAGGGGATGAGGCTGCGGCCATTTTGAGCTCCCCCCCCCCCAGCATATGTGGTGACCGCAGATTCTCCAGTCCAGCTCGGAAGTTTCAGCACCCACCCTATAAGACGACACCCGGCGTATAAGACGACCCCCGACTTTTGAGAAGATTTTCCTGGGTTAAAAAGTAGTCTTATACGCCAGAAAATACAGTATATATATATGTGCCCACTTCACCATATAATCTTTTACTCATTCATCTTCCATCTCTAATTTCAGAAGAATATTTGTACACTTTTTTGATTATGTGAACATCATGTTTGCACAGTTCTGAATAAAACTAATTTTCTCCAACCTCTATGATTGGATTTCTATTAAGTTGGTCAAATCTCTCCATGCGATTTGGAAACAAATTAAGATACTTGCCTTCTAAGTAGCATTTTCGTTGATTTTAGCTCCCAACTGTCTTGTTCCTAATATATAACATCAACATATAATAACCGTTTTCAACTTTTAGCCCATCGTTTCCTAAGGAAAGCCTCTTGCGTGGAAGTAGCTAATATCTTGGCGAAGAGTCTTAGCTTGTACTTAAGCCAAACTCACAAAAGGGCATTTCTTATACAGTGAGCCCTTGGTATCTACTGGGTTTGGTTTTGGGACCCCAGTGGATACCAAAATCCATGGATGCTCAAGTCCCATTAAAAACAATGGCATAATACAATGGTGTCACTTATATAAAATGGCAAAATTAAGGTTTGTGTTTTGGAGTGTGTGTGTGTGTGTGTGTATTTTCAAGCCGTGGATGGTTTTGATTGTACTTTGTATTTGTCATTGCAATTTTTTACTTGTACACCACTATGATCAAAGCGGAATAGCGGTCTATAAATAAAACTTATTATTATTATTATTATTAAAGAATCCGTGGATATGGAGGGCTGACTGTACAATGATTTTTAAATGCAGCATGCACCTTAGCTTTATCTTACTAGGTATATGCATGCCACCCAAGTCTTAAATCATGACCTCCATGTTCTAAAAAAAGTTCTCAGCATTTTTGAAGTCTTGCTTCTCAGTTCACACAAATAATTTCTGCAAAGTCAAGATGAATTATTTAAACTAGGAATGATTTAATACATGACCTGCAGGTGACATGCAACCCCTGCCACACATTTCTTTGGCCTCTGTCACCTCACCAACATCAGTGTTATTTAACTCCCAGAAGCACTGCTAAAGTGGAAAGTAAGGTGCAGTTCAAAAACAGGAATATGGCCCTTCCACCCCAGATTATTGCCCATCTTGGGACCAAACAAAAGAAGGTGCATACCTCAGTTTCTGATTCAACATTTTGCTTTATTTCTCTTTATCTTAACACCCATCTCTTTTTAGGTATCACTTTTCCGTTCCTCCGGTTGTAATGGCAAAAGCAAAACTTGAAAATAAAAACAGATTACACCTTAGGTGGCTCATTTTGAAGCCCAGCAGGCTGCACCATTCCATTGTGGTCATTATTTGGGCAACCAAAAGTGACATTACATCACTCTCAGTCACTTTGGGGGGCATTTTAAGTTGCTGATGATGCCCCCCCCCCCATTTTGGAGTTGCAGGCCCTAAAATAGCATCTTTGTAATGGAAGGGTATCTGGGAGTTTTGGTGGTTCACTGGAGGTCTTGAAGGCATCTCTAGACTCATCTGCCGGGACACCTGCACTCCATGGATTGCATGATTTCCACTCTTGCCCTTGGATTACTGAAGAAATATGTATTTTGTATGGGTGTTTGTGCCCTGAGAATCACAGGTACCAGACTTCTGTATCCTTTGCACAGATTTCTGTGTTCCTCATTTTTCTCAACCAGAAAGTGTACCATTTTCTCTGTATTATTAGACATTTTTGAGCCTTTCTCCATTGCTAATTGTAAAACAGCTAAGTGGTTCTGTCTTCATTCATTCATAGGTATTTTTGCTAAGTGAAATGTTATCTATAAGGATAGCTGCTCAGATATCTTTCTGTATAGCCTCAGTTTATTTCTGCTTCTCTGACCTGCAGGCTGGATGAGCACCCAAACAATAACTGGAGTCCTAGGCTGAGTAGAACTGAGTATCATCGTTTAATTGGGAACCTGACAGCACTTCGAATCAGAGCTACTTATGGAGACAGTGAGTTGGAAGTAGGATAGTAGAATGGCTTGTGTACATTTTTTTTTAGATGTATTAACTTCATTAAAAAAAAATCTCAAAAGGATGCTCACAGAGTGCTATCAAACAATATAAAAACTCACTGAAAAGCAGATTGTCACTATTTCTCTT
>NW_024806258.1:0-4109 GCF_019175285.1 Sceloporus undulatus | reverse complement strand
GATATCATCAAAAGCAGCACAAAGACCATCTACACAAAGGTCCTATGTCTACAAATGGGATAAGTTCCTTGCCTTCTTACAGACAAAGGACATTCCACCATTCCGTGTCTCCATCCCAGTGGTCCTGGACTTTCTTATGACACTGATAGAAGCGGGTCTCTCCTTGAGTTCTATCAAGTGCTACCTGTCTGCCCTCTCGTCCCATTATTGTTCCGAGACAAACTTTCTCTGTTTGGGGACCCTCTCATAAAGAGGTTCCTTAAGGGATTCAACAGTCTGCATCCACCTGTTGCAGATCCTTCACCTCAGTGGAGTCTGGCACAGCTGGTGTCTAAACCGTTTGAGCCCTTAGCTACCACGGACCTGAGACTCCTAACTTGGAAAACAGCCTTCCTGGTAGCTATCACGTCAGCCCGCCGGGCTGGTGAACTGTGTGCCCTGAGGGTGGACCAGCCCTTCCTCCGTTTCCATAAGGACAAGGTGGTGCTCCGTACAGACATCACTTTTTTGCCAAAGGTGGTGTCTGCCTTTCACATCAACCAGGACATTGTTTTGTCGACTCTGGCTCCTAATCCGACCACAGACTCTGAGCGTCAGCTCCATGCCCTGGATGTCCGCAGGGCGCTGGCATTCTATCTGGACAGGACATCTGCTTCCAGGCGTTCGGAGAGACTTTTTGTATGCTATTCCGAAGCCAAGAAGGGGCTGCCGGTATCACCGCAGAGGTTCTCCAAGTGGGTGGCCAGTACCATCCACCTCTGCTACGAACTGGCTGGAAAGCCTCTACCAGGTCGGGTTAGAGCCCATGCAACTAGGGCGGTAGCTGCATCCTCAGCCTTTTTGACGGGGATTCCCCTTGAGGATGTGTGCAAGGCAGCTGTCTGATCCCAGCCACTGACATTCATTAGACATTACAGGCTGGACTCAAGGGCCAGGCATGATGCAGCCTTTGGGAGGGCAGTGTTACTTTCTGCCATGCACTAAACTTGTTGCACTGTTTATAAATAACACAGTTGTTTGGTTTACATACTTTATTGATTATGTCATTTATTGTTATTGACACTCCCTCCTCCACTGACTACAGCTCTCTAGTCTAAACCCATTTGTGTGATTCGCAGAGACCACGAAGAAGAAGAACAGGTTGCTCACCTGTAACTGTGTTTCTTCGAGTGGTCATCTGCGAATTCACACAAACCCGCCCATCCATCCCCTCAGTGTCTGCTCATTTGACACGCTTGTTGCCGCGCTGATTAGCGGCTCAATCGGAACTGAAGAGGAGCGGGCCACCAGGGGCCTTATATATGGGTGGGCGGGGCTACCGCCAAAAAGTTGCAGAAAGATACATTACTTTCTGCCTGGAGATTCTAGAAGTTTCCGAGGATTGCTGCGCAGGCGCAGAATAAACCCATTTGTGTGAGTTCGCAGATGACCACTCGAAGAAACACAGTTACAGGTGAACAACCTGTTCATTCATTTTGTGCCTCGCGGATTTATGAGAAAACACCATATCATCAAGTCTGCAGTCTAGCACAGAATTTTGTTTCTTAGATACATAGAAGTGCAAATACATGTCACACCCCACCTAATAATTAAATCTGTTGCTTACCAAACTGTCAGGAAATACTGACCAAAGACTGATGTATGACGACTGCATCCCCAACAGAAAAAGAGACAGGCAGATCATTGATTCAGATGGAGTTGCTTGTGTCATGTTCACTTCATTACATTGAACTGCCTGGCTCAATAGAGCAGCTGTTCCTTGCAGTTTTGTCTACTTTGCACATGACAATAACTAAAGCCAAAAGCCAGACCATCAGCAGTCTAGGGATAAAACAAATATACTTCAACACAGTATGCTGTTAGTGCTTGTAAAGGGAGGTGGGTGGGGGGTTTGAAGGGTGTTTGCTGATTCAGCAGCATTGACTCTGTCCAGGAATCTCTATGCATTTGACAAGGAACTGCTGATATTTTCCCATCCCCTTTTCACTCTAGAGAATTTGGGCAATTAAATGCCAATATTGATATGTCTTGACCTTTATAAGCTGCTGCTAATCTTATTGATCATACCTTTTTTGTTGCATGATTCCAGTTCTAATGCTACAGTGAATGATGTGATTATACTAGATGAACATCTCATTTCTTAGTTTTACTGGTATTAAAAAAGGAGGGGCTGAATGATTGTGTTTTGCATAATAGGCTGCCAAATTAAATCTGACAACAGTGATTGCTTTAAAATTAAATATGCAACAAGTACATTAGATTAAGGTTTTCTATTAATATAGTGGAATAGTTTCTGTTGGGTGGGTTCATATGCTTGTGAATTGCCTACAATGTACCATTAGATTAAGAAATAATATTTCCATATAATATTGGAAATACTATTTCCAAAAAACTGCCCACAAACAAACACCTTAAACCCCAAATCAGGACCATAATGCAGATTGGTTTAGAAATATAATATAGGGTTAGCTTGGTTCGACACCAAAGCTTCATTTAGTCTAGCATTCTTCCATTTGTCATTCATCCCCCAGATCCAGACTACAGCCAAAGTTTGTAGATTTTTTCTCTATAATATCGCCAAAATCTGTCCATATCGCTCAGCTTCTACCGCAAAAACACTGGTCCATGCCCTAGTGGTCTCACGATTAGACTACTGTAACCTCCTCCTGGCAGGGCTTCCCCTCTCTCATCTCCACCCATTAATTTCTGTTCAGCATTCAGCTGCATGCATTATTTCACTCGCTCGCCGTTATGATCATGTCTCCCCTCTGTTGTCCTCCCTTCACTGGCTCCATTTTCCTTTCCGCATCAGGTACAAACTTTTGCTACTCACCTTTAAAGCCCTGCATGGGCTGGCCCCTCGTTATTTAACCGATCTTCTCTCTCCCTACATCCCTACTCGCACTCTCCGCTCTGGTAGCCAAAGTCTCCTCTCTCAACCCAGGATTTTCTCTGCCCCATCCCGGATCCGTCCCTTCTCTCTTGCTGCCCCTCATTCCTGGAACCGTCTTCCTCTGCATGCACGGCTCATCACTTCCCTAACCAGCTTTAAGGCTGAGCTGAAAACCATATTGTTTAGGGAAGCATTCTCAGGGAGTTTGTGATTGTCATCTGGCTGTCTGATAATATTCAATGTGATGTGATTTGTTTTATATTTGATGTTTTTAATTTGTTTTTCTTTTCTATATGGTAATTTTTATCTATTCCTCTTTTAATTGTTACTATCTTAGAGTGTACGCCTTGGGCAGGCTTTTATATACTCTTTAATTTTACTGACTTTGTACAGCGCTGTGTATAATTACACTTTAGAAATAAAGTTTAATAATAATAATAATAATAATAATAATAATAATAATAATAATTGCCCTCCAGGAGCTTCATAAGATTTTCCCCTCTGCATATAGTAGTCATTTTACCAGGGGAGGAGGATCTGTTACCTCCCACGTGTTGCTGAATTACTACTTTCAACATCCCTGACAACTGGAGATGTTAGTGGGGCTGATGGGAGGTACAGCCAACAATATTTGGAAAGCACAAACCATTCTTGAATTAAACAAATGTTAAATTATGTCAATGATGTCATCTGTTGTTGTGTGCCTTCAAGTCCTGATTTCTGGTGACCCTAAGGTGGGTCCCTATCATGGGACTTTCTTGGCAAGACTTATTCAGAAGAGGTTTATGATGGCCTTTCCTAAGGCTGAGAGCATGCGACTTGCCCAAGGCCACCCAATGGGTTTCAGGTCAAGGCTGGGAATTGGACCCTGGTCTCTATAATTGTAGTCCATCACTCAAACCACCATGCAACACTAGAATTCCACTCCAGGGTTTAGTTGACAAGTTAACAAAGCAAGTAAACACAATGGAGAACTTGCACTGATATCCTAAACCAGAGCATGAACAGTTACTTCTACAAATAATAAAAGTGATTATTCTGACTACTCAAATAGTTGTATTACTATTATAGTTACAATATGTAAATGTAATCATTTACCAGTTCCAATCAGAAACCATTTCCTTCTAAATTGTATTTCAAATCCAAATCCAGAAGCATGATCATAATAAGAGCAAACACTTGAAGTATGTAAAAGGAAAGAGTGGGAGAAAAGAAT
>NW_024806257.1:0-4110 GCF_019175285.1 Sceloporus undulatus | reverse complement strand
GTAGCACCCTGGTGTATGCTTAGAACTTGCTATGAACTTGATGTGATGGCTTAACTTCAGCCAAGACAAAGGGTATGAAGACCTGGGCTTTTGTTAAACCAAGGTAAAGAATAGAGTGAGTCAATGCACCTACATCTGAACACAATCAAGGAAGGCCAACAGATAAATAGATGGCCAATGACTTAATCACTGAGTCATTAAGTGTGAGGCCAAAGACAAAGATTCTCCTTTTGGGGGTGATGGTTGTTCTTGTCTAGCAACTTCCAAACTTCCTGTGGGGATTTTCCAGTCCTTTTCTCTAGGGCTCCAACCCCCTCCTTTGCAAGCTGACTACATGACATCCCTGCCTTGGAGAAATGGTGGTGCTCCTAGAGGTCAAAGTGAATTCCACACACACTCCAAAATTTAATATAAACTGATATGCTCTAACAAAGTCACACTCTCTTGGACTCAGAGACAGTGAGCCCAGCTTACTGGTATTAAAATCATCATCATCACATTCATCATCTTTGCCAAATTGTATCCTCATATTGAAATATGCAGATACAATTTGGCAAAGATGATGATCATGATGTTGGGGGGAGGGGGCCCACTATCTCTGATGCCAAGAGAGTGCGCCTTTCCAACCCAAAGTGTATTTCTATGCTTTTCAGGCTTCTGTTAGCCTGAAAAGCCTAAAAAGTACACTTTGGGCTGGAAAGTCACTCTCTCTCAGCCTCAGACCCCTTTGGGTTACTGTGAAAAGATTTCCCCAAATGTCCCCTGCAGTGTAGCCCTGTCATCTCATCATCTATATCCATATCTGGTTCTCTCTGAGCCAACAGAGTGCGCCTTTCCAGTCCAAAGTGTATTTTTAGGCTTTTCTGGCTAACAGAAGCCTGAAAAGCATTGAAATACACTTTGGATTGGAAAGGCGCACTCTCTCAGCCTCAGGGATAGTGTGCTCTGAGTCCAACAGTTCAACTGCCATTTTCTGGCCTGGGAGGGAGCAAAAGGACAGGCCCAACGCCATCAGGCCTGAAGAAGAAGAGCCCTCCCTCCTTCCAACTGTCATCTTCTGGTCTTAGAGGGAGTGAAAGGACAGACACAATGCCATCAGGCCCGGCCTCAATTAAGAAAAATTGCCCTCCCTCCCTCCAATCCATCTGCCTTGGTCCAGGCCTCAGAGGGAGAGAAGGATGCTGGACCTGATCCCCCACACACACCATTCCCAGACCTGAAACTCCTCCTGCATGCAAAAAAAAGATGTTTACTTCTTCCATTTCCTTTTTACCTGAATCCTTGGACTGAAGTTCCAGAAATATCTTTCCTCCTCATGTAACTGCACTCGTCTGTTTGCAACAATGCTTGCCATGTTGCTCCTTGATACTCCTTCAGTTGACCATCATTCTCTGGAGGAACAAAAAGTACTGCTAGGACCTCAAGAAAGAAATGGAAAGCAAACTATCAATACCAACCACTTAGCGCAGACAACTCTAAGGATTTTGGTTTCATATCCACTGGTAATCTCAGTTCATCCCACTGCCCATGCCCTTAAACACAATTATCATGGTTTTCCTGTTCTGATGTTTCTTTGCCACTGTAAGTCTCTCATCAGGGAATATCTGAGTTCTTTCTTTCTTTCTTTCTTTATAAAAATACTTTATTGAACAAATCAAATATTACAGAAATAACACATACAAAACAAATAATACACAATACATTAAAACAATCATATACAACAGACATACCTTTTACACTACCTTTTTCCACAAACACCTATTCAGTATCATTCATAAATTTTATAACTGAGTTGTAAATTTATGATTAGATCTCTTCGCTTTACATTACTTCGCAACCTTCACTTCTTAACTTTCTCCTTTCTTACTCCTTTCACCACCTTTCAATCACACCCCACTTAAACACTAACCCTAACCTTACTCCTACTTCCTACTTACTCATACCCTCTCACTTACTCTGCTTTCTTCCTTAATTTCTTCTCCATTCATTCCTCTAATTATAATAAACTCTTCTTTGTATTTTTTTAATTTTTTTTTAGTTTCTTCCATCTTAGATTACACTTACACAAACAAAATCTTCTCTCTCATACAGACTAACTTCCTTCTTACCAGTATTAAGTCACTTCGTTAATCGGTGACTTCCTTAATTTGCTTCTAGTTGAGAATCCTATCACATAAAACAATGGGGGAGATAGTCTACATGTGAAATTATTTTTTGGATCCATTTTCTTATTCTTCCAAAAACTTTATTACTTTAGACCATTCGCTTACAAATTTCTCTTCAGATTTCTAAGTGCTTGAGTTAATTTATCCATCATCATTCCATCATATAGTTTCAACAACTAATCATCTTTTGAAGGAGTATCTTTGCCTTTCCATTTTTGAGCATAACATACACATGCAAGGGAGACCATACAGAATACGATTTTTTTCTTGTTCTCTACTAATTTTATCATCAAAAGGAAAAATTCAACTTTTAACTGCAATTTGACATTCAAAATTTCCTCAATAGAATTTTTTATCATTGACCAATAGTTTCTTGCCCACTTGCATGACCACCAACAATGGTAGAAGGTGCCTATCTCCTTTTGGCATTTCCAACACAAAATATTATTTTGTAGATTTTTGCAATTTTCTCAGGAGAAAGGTACCATTGGTAAAATATTTTATAGAAATTTTCCCTCAGGTTTTGGGAAGTCATATATTTAAATCCATTTTTCATTTTTTTCCCCCATTGTGACATTTGTATCGGGTGACCAATACATTTTGCCCATTTTATCATTTGGATTTTCACAGTTTTGCCTTCTGTATCAAACTCCAAAGGACTCTATAAAATTTCTTAATTAAACTATTTTCTTCTTTCTCTAATATTTTCCCTAATTCCAGTTATTCCTCATTAAATCCATATATTTTATAGTCTACTTGAAATCTTTTTTGGAGTTGTCTGTGGGCAAACCAGGTAATATTCCAACCTTCTTCGTTCAGTTTCTCTCTAGGTTTTAATATCCATTTACCCTCTCTTTTTCCGCAGAATATTTTTATAAGTATACCATTTTGAATCCTTTATCATTTCTTTTCTATAAAAGGCTTCATGTATAAAGACCCACTTACCCATTTTTGGTATTATCCTTCTTTTGTATCTGTTCCAAATTCTAATTAAAGGTTTCCTGATACAATGGTTTGAGAAATTCTTACAGTGCGCCCGCGCTATACGCAGCCTTGAGCATACACGCTCAAGTCGCGGGGTGCGCGTGGGGCAGAAGGGGAGGCACATCCCATTCAATTGAATGGGCGCACGCGCCTGTTGTGCCCGGCGCGCACCTGCACCGCCGCGCCGCCGCGCATGAGCCCCATTGTTTCCAATGGGGCTCAAGCATAGGCGGAATTTGCCTTACGCAGAGGGATCCGGAACGGATCCCCCGTGTAAGGCGAGGACGGACTGTATTTAACTTATCTTTCTCATATGCTAAATATGCATGTCATCCAAAACTTATCCCATCTCCTTCTACGTCCAATAATCTTTCATTAGATAATGTAACCAAATCTTTTATCCAAAGCAGGACACATGATTCAAAATATAATTTCAAATTGGGGAGATTAAGACCACCTCTCTTTCGGGCGTCTTGCAGAGTCTATATTTTTATTATTGGTTTTCTTCCTCTCCAGATAAATTGTGTAATATCTTTATTCCAATCTTTAAATATTTTGTCATAGTTAATAATGGGGATCATTTGAAACAGAAATAACATTCTCGGTAAGATATTCATTTTGACTATTTCCACGCTTCCCATTATTGATAAGTTTAATTTATTCCAATTAAGCAAATCTTTTTTTATTTTAGCCCACACCGTTTTGTAGTTATTTTCAAATAGGTCAGTAGATCTCTTTGAGATTTGTATACCCAAATACTTGACTTTTTTCAATTCTAATTTTAGATTTTTCTTCTAATTCTTTCTCCTCGTTCAGTTTCATGTTTTTAGTCATAATTAATGATTTCTTTTTGTTAATTTTATTTTTAATTGTTTTTATTAATTAAAACGATTGCAATATCACATTAAAAGGACATCTCAACAATTCAATACATATATCACAAAAATTCTGCTTTGTTCAC
>NW_024806256.1:0-4111 GCF_019175285.1 Sceloporus undulatus | reverse complement strand
ATCTAATGGTTCCATTGGACCTCCATCTGCCGTTGTTTATACTGTTATAAGCAATTTGCAACATAACTTGGTTTACTTGTAAAACCCTGCTGTGGTTTCTTTCCCCCATCTCCTTAGAAGTTACTGGTAGACTGCCTCTGGGGTTGTTGATAGTGGAGATCCTCACTTTACTAGATATTTCTCTGTTGACATAATCTAAATTCTCTTTTGCCACTAATTGCTTCTGCATGAAAGTCTCAAAGGAATGTTTGAGAAGCTCTACCTGATTAACAATTTTCCCTAAGCGCTCATAAATTGAAATAACAGTATGAGCTGTTAAAAGGCATTGTTTTGTCACAAAATCAGGAGAATTTAACTTGTTTTGCTTTGTGAGTTGTTCCTTCTCAGTATCTGGCAGTTTCTCCCATACGGACTCATTTAATTCCAAGGACACCCCTTCATGAATGTTAGCCGGCTCACTCCCTGGAGATACTAAAAGTTCAGATAAAGGCTCATTTTCTTTTCCCAACACAAGAAAGTTGTTAGCAGTTGGAATTGTAAATTCTAAGTTTGAGTTTGCCAATGTAGTTGGAATACTCACAGTTTCCTCATTAACAAGTAAGTCATTGATTTTAAGCTGTTTGGAAGCTTTGTTCTGCGTTTTTTATTGCCCATATCAGTAATTTCACCAAACATTCTCTTCCTCGCTGCTGCTGGGCTGCCAGGTGGGAGAGGGGATATTCCAGGGGCCTGCTGAGCCCCAAAGACGCTGCCTCTCTCCCTCGCTGCTGCTGCGCCTCCTCCGTCATCGAAAGGGAATCAGATTACAAAGGAAGGCCCTCTTCTGCTCCAGTGTTGTTGAGATCAGATATAAGTGGGGACCATCATTCTTCAAAAGGCAGAGGAAGAGTCCACCCCAAAACCTTCTAGATTGATCAGTGAGCTTTTCCATAAACCAAAAATCCCAAAATCGAGAACACCAATCAGTCATATTGACCTTTCCAGTTTTCCAAGCCCTGGCAATTTCAATCTTAGCCAATGCCAACAAAAATGCAACAATATCTTTATTGTGTAATGTCTTGTTTTCATTAATAAACACTGAAAGCAATAAAAGTTCTGGAGAAAGGACAGTCTTTTGATCACTGATTTCTGAAACTAAGTTAACTACTGAATGCCAAAATGCAAATACACTTGTACAATCGTACCACATGTGCAGAAAGGTACCTCTATTATTACATCCTCTCCAACAGCACAAGTTGGGGCTCTTAGTAAGGCCTGCAAGTTGTATGGTGTGAGGCACCATCTATGCACAACTTCAAGAATGCTTTCTTTCAATGCTGTTTAACATCTACATGAAACCGCTGCGAGAGATCATCCAGAGGCATGGGGCAGGTGCAATCAGTATCCTCATGACATCCAGAGATATCTCAGTGTCAACTAAGGAAGGCATCTCCCCTCTGAATGAATGTCTTGGGGCAGTAATGGGCTGGGTGAGAGAAAACAGACTGAAACAGGAATCCAGATTAAACGGAAGTGCTGATTGTTGGGAGTCCTGATCCAGGTATGGAGGTCTGTCAACCGGTCCTGGATGGGGTCACACTTCCCCTAAAGGACTATGTTTGCAGTTTGGGGGTGCTCCTGAATCTGTCGCTCCAGATGTCAGCTCAGATAGATGTGACAGCAAGGAGTGGCTGTTATCAGCTTTGGTTGATACGCCAACTGCGCCTCTTCCTGGAACCTGAGGACATGAAAACTATGATGGCACTGGTAACCTCATGCCTTGACTTCCGCAATGAGCTCTACATAGGGCTATCCTTGCACTTAGTCCGGAAACTTCAACTAATCCAAAATATGGTAGCCAGAGTGGTCACTGGAAGATCTAGATGTGTCCATATCACACCTATAATGGCTGCTCATTAATTTCCGGGGACAGTACAAGGTCTTGGTTATAACCTTTAAAGCCCTCCATGGCTTGGGTCCATCTTACTTCTCTCATACAATCTGCCCCACACTTTGAGGTCCTCTAGTAAAAACTTACTGCAGCTAACAATAACAAGGCTCTCTGCAGTTACACAAAAGACCTTCTCCCAAGATATGGAACAGCCTCCAGAAGAGATCCGATATATCACCAGTCTTTAAGGCTTTAAAAAGCTCATCAAGACAAATCTCTTTCCAGATTAGCATTCCAGCAATCTCTTATTAATTGAATTGTTCAGCAACTGCTCTGCTTCTGCCCTATTTTTAATAATTGTTTTAATAATTGTTGAAGAATTTAATTGTATTTTCTTGTGGATGGGAGGAATTGGGAGGGTTTGGGACACAACAATGACAAGTTGTTATTGTGTTTTACCAGTGCTTTTACTGTTAGCCGCTTTGATCTGTTTTTAGAAGCCTTTTGAAGCCTTTGAGGCACCTTCGTCACGTGTGAGAGTTGCATGGTAGGCGGAGTGCCCACGCAGATCGCAACCCTTGCAAGTGATGAGGGTGCCGCAGCTGCAGCGCACGCACCAGACGCGGCGCATAACAGTGATGTTGCAGATGTGCCACCTCCAAATGGGGCGGCGCAACTGCAACGTACCCGTGCCATCACTGGCTCTTTGGGGTAGTAGAAGTGCACCGCAAAAAGGAGACGCTTCTGTGCGCTCCATTTTTGCTCTGCAACAGCGCTGCTCAATTTGGTTGTTGCGGCACTTCTGCAGAGGAAAGAGTGGCGCCAAGTCGTTTTGAATTTATGGTGACCCTAAGGCAGACCTATCACAGGGTTTCCTTGGCAAATGTCTTCAAAATAGTTTTCCCATTGCTTTTCCCTGAGGCTGAGAGAATGTGACTTGCCCAAAGTCCCCCAATGGGCTTCCATGGCAGAGCTGGGATTCCAAATCTGAACTCCAGAGTCATAGTTCAGCTGTGCTCAAACCACTATGCCACACTGGCTCCTATATTATGGACACCATTTCACTGGGCCATTTCATTTATGGACTTGGCCCAGCTTTCTCATCCACGGAGGTCATTTTGCAAGCCCCCTTCTCCTCCTCCATTTCCAGCTCCTTCTGCATGTCCTCCAACTATCCCAGTTTGGCAGGGACCCTCCCCCCCGATTCATCCGCTGCCCTTCCACCTTTTCAACTGCTTTTAAAATGTCCTGGTTTCTTCTTCCTCCTCCTCTTCCAATTTCTCCCTTTCTCTTGAGCTCACTGCCATTGTTGCAAACTGAGTCCAAAGGGGAAAAGGAGTCTGTCCTCCATGAAGATAGCCAAGGAGAAAGGAGAAGAGGGGCCCTTCCCAGAGGCTCAGGCAAAAGCAAACAGCTGCAGCCTCTCCTAGTTTGCCTCTCCTTCCTCAGAAAGAACCTTGTAATCTTGATCATACTCTGAGCTTCCATGGTTTCTCTGGGATTTCCGCCCCCCCCCCCAAAAAAAAATCTCATGGCCCCACAGAGACTCCCAAGAAAGGAGAGGACTAGACACAAAAAGAGACACACTTCCTTCCTTTTGGCCCAAGGAGCCAGGCGTCCTTCTCTCTCTGGAGCCTCAGGGAGAGAAGTGATACCTCTGTTCAACTGGGGCCTCAGAGAAGGTTCTGGAACATTCTCCATAGTCACAAACAGCACAAAATGGCCTCCAGAACACAAAATGGCTGCCTCTGTCTGAGCTCTTGGCAGTTGGCAGTTTGAGGCCTTCAGAGGAGAGAGAGAGACTGAGGGAAGAGTGGAAGGGGGTCCTGGAGGGAGGGGCCTTGGGAGATATTGTCAGAACCTGTTACTGTGATCAGTTCTAATGCTGTATATATTCAGTTCCTATATAATCACTTCATGTATGTCTTGAGATATCTGATCTATATTGTTCTCTTAGCTAAGATGTTTGCGGGGGGTGGAGAGTATATGGGTAGAATATTAAAGATGGTGTTAGTTTCTAAGTGGGGCCCCATTAACTGCTTTGGGGTGTTGTTTTAGACAACTAGCTGGCAATGTTGCAAATGTCTTGATTGAGGCTAGGTTGTGATGGGGACCTGGGTAAGTGTGTCTGGGGTGGGGAACTAGCAGGGGGAGAAAGGAGGGGGTGTTTTTGTATGTACAACGCTCTGTAAACATACAGCGCTTTATAAATAAAGGTTAATAGTAATAATAATAATTTTA
>NW_024806255.1:0-4111 GCF_019175285.1 Sceloporus undulatus | reverse complement strand
TTCTAGTGCTCTATTATGGAGCAAAACTCTATCTCTTTAATGGTTTTGAGAGTAATAATATAAGAGCCATCCTGGACCAGGCCAACAGCCTACCTCATTCAACATTTTGTTCCCACAGTACTCAGATGTTTGTGAAAATCCTACAAGCAGGATATGACCATATTAGTTCCTACCCTCTCATATTCCCCTGCAGCTGATATGTCAAGACTTTTATAGCCACTGTGACTAGTAGCCACTGGTAATCTCCTCCTTTCCTAATTTGTTCAATCCTACTTTAAAACCATCCATGTTGGTGGCCATCACCACACCTAGTGATCATAGAATCATAGAATCATAGAGTTGGAAGAGACCACTAGGGCCATCCAGTCCAACCCCCTGCCATGCAGGAAATCCAAATCAAAGCATCCCTGACAGATGGCCATCCAGCCTCTGTTTAAAGACCTCCAAGGAAGGAGACTCTATCACCCTCCGAGGGAGTGCATTCCACTGTCGAACAGCGCTTACTGTCAGGAAGTTCCTCCTAATGTTGAGGTGGAATCTCTTTTCCTGTAGCTTGCACCCATTGTTCCGGGTCCTGTTCTCTGGAGCAGAAGAAAACAAGCTTGCTCCCTCCTCAATATGACATCCTTTCAAATATTTAAACAGGGCTATCATATCACCTCTTAACCTTCTTTTCTCCAGGCTAAACATACCCAGCTCCCTAAGTCGTTCCTCATAGGGCATGGTTTCCAGACCCTTCACCATTTTTGTCGCCCTCCTTTGGACACGCTCCAGTTTCTCAATGTCCTTTCTGAATTGTGGTGCCCAGAACTGGACACAATATTCTAGGTGGGGCCTGACCAAAGCAGAATACAGTGGCACTATTACTTCTCTTGATCTAGACACTATACTTCTATTGATGCAGCCTAAAATAGCATTGGCCTTTTTAGCTGCCGCATCACACTGTTCACTCATGTTCAACTTGTGGTCTACTTGGACTCCTAGATCCCTTTCACATGTAGTTTCATTCAGCCAGGTGTCACCCATCTTATATCTGTGCATTTTATTTTTCCGCCCTAAGTGCAATACCTTACATTTCTCCGTGTTGAATTTCATTTTGTTAGCTTTGGCCCAGCTTTCTAGTCTATTCAGGTCATTTTGAATCTTGATCCTGTCTTCTGGGGTATTAGCTATTCCCCCTAATTTGGTATCATCTGCAAATTTGATAAGTATGCTCCCAATTCTGTCATCCAGGTCATTGATAAAGATGGTGAATAACACTGGGCCCAGGACAGAGCCCTGTGGGACCCCACTGGTCACTTCTCTCCAGGATGAAAAGGAGCCATTGTTGAGCACCCTTTGGGTTCGGCCGGTCAACCAATTACAGATCCATGTAACAGTTCCTTTGTTTAGCTCACATTTTACAAGCTTGTTTGCAAGAATGTCATGGGAAACCTTGTCAAAGGCCTTACTGAAATCAAGATATACTATATCCACAGCATTCCCTTCATCTACCAAGCTGGTAATTTTATCAAAGAAAGAGATTAGGTTTGTCTGGCATGACTTGTTTCTCTGAAACCCATGTTGACTTTTTGTGATTATGGAATTGCCTTCTAGATGTTCACAGACTCTCTGTTTAATGATCTGCTCCAGAATCTTTCCTAGTACTGATGTCAGACTAACTGGACGATAATTGTTGGGATCCTCTTTTTTCCCCTTTTTGAAGATGGGGACAATGTTTGCCCTCCGCCAGTCTGCTGGGATCTCTCCTGTTTTCCAGGAGTTTTCAAAGATTATTGCCAATGGCTCCGATATTACATTTGCCAGTTCTTTTAATACCCTTGGATGGAGTTCATCTGGTCCCGGAGACTTAAATTCATTTAGATTAATAAGGTGTTCCTCTACTATCTCTTTACTTATTCTGTGCTGAAATTCCCCTATTCTGTCCTCTGCTCCATTATCCTCAGGTTGAGCATCCTTTTCTTTTTCTGAGAAGACTGAGGCAAAGAAGGTGTTGAGTAATTCTGCCTTTTCTCTGTCTTCTGTTAGCATTTTGCCATCTTCTCCACGAAGTGGCCCTACTGTTTCCTTCTTTTTCCTCTTGCTGCGGACATATCCAAAAAAGCCCTTTTTATTGTTCTTAACCTCTCTAGCAAGCCTGAGTTCATTCTGCGCTTTAGCTTTTCTGACTTTACCCCTACACATGCCTGCTATTTCTTTGAATTCCTTTTTTGTGATTTCCCCCTTTTTCCATTTTTTATACATGTTCTGTTTCAAACTTAGCTCCGTTGAAAGTTCCTTAGTCATCCATCCTGGTTTCTTGAGACACCTCCCATTTTTCTTTCTCACTGGAACTGTTTGAAATTGTGCCTTCAGTATCTCTCTTTTGAGAAACTCCCATCCGTCCTGAACTCCTTTATCTTTTAGTATTTCTGACCATGGAATCGCCCTCAATACTTCTCTAAGTTTACTGAAATCCGCTCTCCTAAAGTCTAGGATGCGTGTCTGACTCTGCCTGGCTTCTCCTTTCCACTGTATTACAAACTCCAGGAGAACATGGTCACTTCCACCTAATGATCCCACCACTTGCACCCCATTAACCAAGTCATCCTTGTTGGTTAGGATCAGATCTAAAATAGCTGACCCCCTTGTTGCCTCTTCCACCTTTTGGACCATGAAATTGTCTTCCAGGCAAGTGAGGAATTTGCTAGGCCTTGAGGATTTTGCTGAGTTTGACTTCCAGCAAATATCAGGATAGTTGAAGTCGCCCATTACTACTACATCTCTCTTTTCTGACTGTGTGGTCATCTGTTCTAGAAAGATATCATCCAATTCCTCCGTCTGACTTGGGGGTCTGTAGTAGACGCCCACCATAACATCCTTGTTGTTTCTTTCCCCTTTGATTCTTATCCAGATGCTCTCCACCTGGCTTCCATGATTGATGTCCAGGATCTCTTCACTGGTGTAAATATCTCTGACATATAGTGCTATTCCTCCTCCTTTCTTATTTGGCCTATTTCTCTTAATAAGGTTATACCCCTCTATTTCCACATTCCAATCATGAGACTCATGCCACCAGGTTTCAGTGATGCCTATTATATCATATTTGCTTTGTTGTACTAGGAGTTTGAGTTCATCTTGCTTATTTCCCATGCTCTGTGCATTAGTGTAGAGACATCGCAGACCATGGTTCCCTTTTACTTGCTGCCTGTGCAAGTTTTTTTGCCTCCCACTGTTGGGTCCTTGCACTGTTTGCCTTGTCTCCTCTATGTCAGTTTGACTATTTTCGCCATCCCTTTCGCCTTCCTTAATATTGTCTCCCTTCCCCTCGGAACTCAGTTTAAAGCTCTCCTGATCAAGTTCTTGAGACTGTTGGCAAAAACATTTCTTCCAACTGGTGTGAGATGCAACCCGTCTGTTGCAAGAAGTCCCTCCTCATGGAACCGCAGCCCATGATCGAAGAATCCAAATCCTTCTCGGCGGCACCATCTGCGAAGCCAGTTGTTCACATCCGCGATTTTCCTCCCCCTTCCTGGACCATGCCCTTCAACTGGCAGAAGAGACGAGATGACAACTTGTACATCCATTCCTTTCAGCTTCCTACCAAGCGCCTCGTAATCCCTTTTGATGTTCTGAATGCTGTGTCTTGCAGTATCATTAGTTCCCACGTGGACCAAAAGGAAGGGGTATTGGTCAGTAGGCTTGACCAGTCTTGTCAGCCTCTCTGTCACATCACGGATCTTTGCACCTGGAAGACAAACTTATCCATAACTTGACTATATGCTTTGTGAGTATTTCCTGTCTGTGATCAATACACCACCATTCAGGTTGCCTGCATTCAGGTTGCCTGCATGGCCCCAGGTTCTAATATTATGAGAAAGGTCTATACAATTATGAATACCTTACAGAAAGTTGATATGGAGATATTCACATATGCGTAATTAATTTTATATTCTTTTATCGTCTCCCTTCCTCATTCACTATCTTTCCAATCTTTCAAACACTGTTACCTTTTTTCCTGGCAAACCATATTATCATATTGATTGCCTATGTTGGCAATGAGAATGCATCCACTCTTTGGCCATGGTTTTTAACTACAGACTGAGTAACTGAAGCATGGTAAAACAATGCA
>NW_024806254.1:0-4111 GCF_019175285.1 Sceloporus undulatus | reverse complement strand
TTTTCCCTTCTCTCCTCTTCCTCTTGTGAGTGTGAGGCAGGACAGGAGCAGCCTGGGACAAACTGTTAGTGGTGATAGGGATGCTGCCACAGCCCACTTTGGCTTATGGCTAGGACCAGCTATGCAACTGCTGCTGAGTCAAGTGAGATTAGGTAGTGCACTCCCTGCTTGCCTCTTCCCACACGGTGTACAATGTTGTATAATTGGCACACTGTGGAAGTTTTACTGTGAAACCTGTGACATTGGAATGACTATAGACAGCTGTCCTGCTCTGAGCCATTGTACCTTTGTGGTGTTCTCAACACTAGTATTTCTCTGCATATGTTGCCTGATTTGTCTATTCTCCATCGGGGCTGCATACTGCTGTGATGGCTTATGCCCATATGCAGATCTTTATACTGTGCTAATGACCTACTGAACTGAGGTCCTTAATTGGAAACTTTGAATTAGAGAAGTGTGTTCTAAAAGTAAGGGAAAGCAAACAGAATAAATAGAACAGAATTGCAAATATTTTTTTAAAAGCCAGTGGTCTTTAAGAAGTTTACCATGTTAAAGATGATTAAAGCATCTTTGGTCATTGTTTAGAGATCTTTAGGGAATAAGTATTTGAGATCTGAAAGGTCTAGCATCAGTTCAACTATTACTTAGTGGTTACACAATTTAGAATACACATACACACACACCACGATTTAATTGCAGGGACTGAACTTCTGTTTTAGTTGGCATCTCAGGGGCAAATTTACTTAAATCCATGTTAACTAGTATATTGTAATTGAGCATGTAATTCCTTGCTGGTCATTTTCAGTTGAGAATTCTGGCAAGGCAATTATCTTCCCTGTAATGATTATAATCATTGATTCAAGCAATTGTAGCTTGTGGCTAACAGAAAGTAAGCAATACAAACGAGTCAACCGGCCAAATGTACTGAATCATACTGCTGCATGTATAAAGTCTCATTTCAAAACAATTGGTTAGACACAGTGACAGGAGTTTATTGAATCTGAGGGCAGTGTAAAATTTATTTCAACCATACAGCTTTTCAGGCTAATTGAAAGCTTAGACTGGTAACTGTGGGTCTTGGTAGTACCACCGCTATTCTATACATCTGATTGTCCAAATGATTGCATGCAAGTGTGGCTGGGGCCACGATTTACCTTTAGTTGGGTGGATGCCTCTGCTGCTGATCCTTTTGTTGCTCCAATTCCCATATCATGCAGGCAGGAAGATGAATTCAGTGTGTGACTGGAAGACAAAGGTGGAAAGTATGTCAGTTGTAACTCATGAGGATGTTGTCATTGGTGAATTTGTCTCTTTTTTTGCTGCTGATCACAAAAAGATTTCCTTTAACATGCTCCCTGTTATGAGGGGAACAGCCTTGTAAGTAATATTGAAGGGTCTTTAGTCTAAAATTGATATTGAAAGGTCATTAGTATAAAAGATCTCTGTGACTGAATGTACTCATGCAAATCTAGAAAAATGTCTTCATTAATTTAGGTCTCTGGTAACTATGCTTCTGATGAACATTTACTTTTCCAAATCTTGTTGATTTGTAATTTCAATCCTGCCCAGCATGCAAAAAGACCAGGGATGATGGACACTGTGATTCATCATCATATAGAGAGCAATAGGTTCAACAACAGGTGGAGGTTGATGGCATCATGATAGTTTAGAATACTGGAATTCATCTTTCAAGATGGCAATATGGCTCCAAGCAATACTGCTCAAGAGACAAAATCTCCAAACCATTATATGTTGTTTGCATCTAAGGCTTGGTGTGTGTTGCCTGTAACGTGATAGCTAAATATAAATATAAATAAATAAAATTAAAAATTATTAGTATTAGTATTAGTATTACACTGCAGATTTCCTTATAAATTTCTGCACACTCAAAGACATGTGTTCAAGGCAGATTGCATAGATTCTAAACAAGGAAGGATTGATTGTTGCTAGAATTCTCATACATTTCTGAGGTAATTGTCCAAGTCAACAACAACAACAAAAAATGGTGGGGTAATATAAAATGTCACATTAATAGGGAAGCATATTTCTTTTAAAGGAAGAATTATATTGCTGGGTTCATAATGGTAGCAAAAAAAAGAGTGCATGTTTCTTAATCAAATGTGTTCAGTTTGGAATTAATATATTGTCCAAAATGCAAGGAGAGAAAGAAGGAAGGAAGAAAAGAGAGAAAAAAAGAGAGAAAAGTCACCAGACATGACAGAAGTGTTTAGAGTTATCAACCAGAAGGAAAAAATGTAATATAGAATAAAGTACTGTATATTAAAGAGGAAATGCAACCAATTTAAGGAAGTCTCTATTAAATATGACTGTGTTTGAATACAAGTCAAACTCAGATTTTATATACTTCTTTCCAAGAGATGTAAAGGTGCATTGAGGTATGTGGCAATATTCAGATTGTGTGAAAATCTCATTGCAGCACTTTGCCTAAATTTTGCCACCAGTATTTTGTCTTTCAATTTGCCATGAAGGAGATCAACCAAAATGCCCACCTCTTACCAAATGGCACATTAGGCCAACACTGGATACACAAAGCTCTCAATGAAATGGGAACATGTTTTGGGACCATAAATCTCCTTTTCACAGGAGATGGGAATCCCCTTAACTATATCTGCAAAAGAAAGTACAAGCTAATGGCGGTCATTGGTGGTCTCTCCTCTCACAATTCTAAGCAGATGCCTCATATCTTGAACATCTATAAGATGGCCCAGGTATGTTTCTTCAGCTGTATAAATAAAGCAGTGATTTGGAGGGTTAAAGATAGTATCTCATTTTAGGTCACAATCTGCCCAGTTCCTCCAAACTGATGAGAGTGAAAAGTTCCACTCAGTGCTCTGAGCAAACATACTTTTCGTTTTTGAGCCTGAAAATGTGTGCAAAAATATGTTCATGTTCCTGGCAAGACACATTTGAACCAAGCCATTTATTTTACAAATGGGGAAGGGCAGTTTGAGATGAGAAAAACTGGTAGAAAATGTTTTTTTTTCCCTTTTTCTCTATAACATCCGCCATCCAAATTGCCTTTCAGAGAGTTGGGTGGAATTCCTAGACCAACAATGTTTTGGAAAATTCATCTGTGTGCTTTTGCATATATCATATAGTTAGCTCTTTGCTATCCCTGTCTGTCCCAGAATTTACTGCAAGGTGGCTGTTTCCTTCAACAATGTATCTTCCAGATTAAAATTATTACCTTCAATCTTCCCAGACATGTCAGAATAATAATTTATGTTGAAGAATTAGAGTTGTTTTGTTAGCTCTAAAAGACAATTGATTTTCTCCTTAGCTCACTTACGGCTCCTTTGACTCTCCATTGGAAGGCAAAGCTCATTCCCTTCTGTCTGCCAATTGATCCCAAATGAAAGTGCTCAATACATTGTGGTTGTCACACTGTTAAAGCAATTTGGATGGACATGGATGGGCCTCATTATTTCAGATGATGACAATGGAGATATTTTATTGAGTACACTTGTTCCTCTACTCCTGAGCAGCACTTGTTTTGCCTTTAAAAAAAATTATTCCAATAGTAAAAGAAAATGGGATAACATCAAGAGAGAAGACACAGGGAAATCATAGAATCATGGCATCATAGTACCATTAAGCCGTGCAGGAACTCACAATCAATGCACCTTTGACAGATAGCCATCCAGCCTCTGTTTGAAAACCTTTTTAAAAAAAGGACCTAAGCCACATTCCAAGGGAGTGTGTTCCACTGTTGAACAGCTCTTACTATCAAGAAGCTCCCCCTAATGTTTAGCTGGAATCTTTTCTCCTGTAGTTTGAATGGATTGCTCTGTGTCCTAGCCTCTGGAGCAGCAGAAAACAAGCTTTTTCCAGCCTTAATATAGCATCCTTTAAAATATTTAAACAGGGCTAACATACCATCTCTTCTCCAGGCTAAACATACCCAGCTCAGACATCCCAGAAAACACTCCTTTCCACTCTGAATTTGAGGACATGTACTTCTATGGGGCAATCTGAACCATCTTCAATTGACTTTACAAATGGGGAGGGACAGTTTGGGATGAGGAAAATGATGCTTTTTTTTGGTAACCTTTTCCTTCCAGTTTGCCTCTCAGAAGGTTGAAGGGAACTG
>NW_024806253.1:0-4112 GCF_019175285.1 Sceloporus undulatus | reverse complement strand
AGTGGTCTCATGACTTGATTACTGTAACGTCTTCCTGGCTGGGCTTCTTCTTCCTCACCTCCATCCTTTAATTTCTGTCCAGCATTCAGCTGCTCGCATTATCACATCCGCCCACCGCTCTGACCACATCTCTCCTGTGTTGGCATCCCTTCACTGGCTCCCTCTCCCTTTCCACCTTCAGTACAAGCTCCTGCTGTCGACGTTTAAAGTCCTCCATGGGCTGGCCCCTCCTTACTTATCAGACCTTCTTTCTCCTCACCTTCCCACTCGGGCCCTCCGTTCTGGTAGTCAAGGGCTGCTGTCTCAGCTCAGGATTTCATCTGCCCCATCTCAGATTCGCCCCTTTTCACTCGCTGCCCCTCACTCCTGGAACGTTCTTCCCCCGCAAGCAAGAGCCATCACTTCTTTAACCAGCTTCAAAATAGAGTTGAAGACCATCCTGTTCAGAGAAGCGTTCCCAGGCGTTGCATAATTGTCACTTGCTATTTGATGTTCTTTTGTTGCCTGTTTTATTGAATCATTTCCTGTATTGCTATGTATTTTATATGTATTATCCTACTAGAGAGGCAGGCTAGCTCCATCAGGCCTCCCTGGAAGAAGATTAACCATCCATTAAGAAGCCAAGCCCTCCCTCCAGTCCATCTGCCTTGGTCCAGGCCTTGGAGGTAGAGAGGAACTGTATCCCCTTCATCCCCTTCCCCACCACCACACCCTTCTCCTTTTGTATCATGTCTTTTTAGATTGTAAGCCTGAGGGCAGGGAACTGTCTAATTATAAAGATTGTATGTACAGTGCTGTGTAAATTTACAGCACTTTATAAATAAAGGTTAATAATAATAATAATAATAACAACTTCTTCACACATCCTGTTTTTCACACATACCCTTTCAATGCTGTCTGATGTAACAGTGACTGATGAAGAAAGGGATCATGATCTTATGGTGGCCAACTCAATTAAAATGTCAACTTGGTATGTGTTGAGTATGCAAAAGAGAAATTAAGGATTTGAAAGAAAGGAGTTAGTCTCTTTATACAAATTTCAGAGTTGTAATATTCTGGCACTTTGAAAAAGGATATTTTAGAATGGGAAATGATACAGAAAATGGCAATGAGAATGATCAAGGGAATGGAGCAACCCCACCCCACCCCATGCTGAAAGGTTACAGTGCTCTCGGACTCTATCTTAGAGCTTTAAGAAAGAGTAAGGAGGAGTATGACAGAGCATAGTGCCTGAAAAGTTAATTTTACAAAGAAAGTTGAAAAAGAAAGAAACAGAACTAAGTGAAAATATAACTAAGAAAAGAATTACAAAAGAGATTAAAACGATCCAAAAACAAATAGAACTAGAAGAAAATGGTCTTATGACCAGAATAGAGAGTTCTAAAATTAGTTTGATGGAAGAACTCTTGATATGCAGTAGCATATATTTGCAGCATTTTATTACTGTACATAAAGAGCTCTGGATTTAATTGCTTAGCACCATGCACTAGTATCTTCTTAAATGACTGCTTGACATAGTGATGCATTTTGATCCATGCACCTCTTCAAAGGTTATAGAGCAGAATCCTAAATCTCATCAAATTCCTGGAGGTCCATTAACCCCTATTTCCAAGTCATATTGTTGTCTGTTGTGGTGGATGGACCTAATTAATGCAAATGACTTGCCACTGCTGAAGGTGATGCTGTATTATAAAATTCTATATCCTGAGCAAGTTAGTGTATTCTTTCTGAAGTAACCATTCTCCATCCCCACCCAGCCCCAGCTAATCTATTGTGATAGTCCTTTGGTTATACACAACATGATTCTTCAGCTGAATAAAAAGTTCCAGTTTAAAAAAAAAAAAGGAGCTGAGTTTGCAGTGCAACAGTATTCCCCCCACGTCTTACATTAAAATGAAATGTCTATGAAACTACACAATCTGTGAATCAAGTGGAGGCTGGAAATGAATAAAAATCAGGCTGTTTCTGAGGCATGTTTAAAATAATGTCCCAGTATGAAAGCTTGCATAACTTAGGCAGGAATCCTTGAATGAAGTTATTTTATTATTGTTAGAAACCTGACCAGGCAAACAGAGAGTAAGTAATTTCCTTTCACTAAGCAGAAGGTGCTTGGAGTAAGATGTATATAAATTATAGAATCGGCAATAAGCATTAATAATAACAATAAAAAGGAAGGGACTCCATTGAACTGTATTCACTCTGCAATTATTTGGGGACGACCACAACAAAAAGGCAGCTGGTCCAGTACAAATTGCCTTATTTATGGGCCCATTTCTCGTTGTTCCTATACTGAGGAAGCCCCTCTATGCTAGGAGTGGAAATTGTGTAGCCCTCCAGATGTTGTTGGGCTGCAGTTCCCCCAGTCCTAACCAACAGACCTTATGGGGAGGAATACTAGAAGGTGCAGTTCAACAACATTGGGAGAGCTACATGATTCCTACCTCTGTTCTATCAACCCCAGAACAAAGGCGAGAATCGTGGGAGTACCTTTTGCAGTGTGCCACACATTGACCAAGATCTAACATCAAGCAAGCAGAGCACAATGCCCTAGCTGTGCAGTTCCATGTCCACCCCCTGCATGGCTTTATTTATTTATTTATTTGGACAAAGTGCAGAATACTATTGTCAGCCCAGGAGTGGGAAAATGTCATTTTTGGACCCCTACATGTGACCCCAGAGGCCCCTCCCAAAGTCCCAAGACTCAAACTTTTAAAACAAAATTGGTCTCATTTTCAGGTTACTTTTGTCCCCCCCCCCAATTCCACCCCAAATGTGCCCAAATCATAGCAGTCTGCTTGCTGTGACCCTGCAAATCCCTCTAGTCCTCCCAAAATCACAAAAATAATTTTAAACATCAGCCAAAACTTAGCCAAAGTGGCAGCTGGAAGTAATATATGGATGCAGGATATAGAAAAATGAGCTTTGTGCAGTTATGCACACATTCTCTTGTTCCTCCACACAAAATCTTCCAGTATCTGCCCAGCCCTGTGAGGGACTGCTGCTGGGACTTACCAGTGGGGAGGGGAAGAAGCAGAGAGGCAAGCCAGATGATGGAAAAACAAGCTTATCTCTGCCCAGAAGGGGAAAGAAATGGGATCACACTCAGAGGCAGAATGCATACTTATTCCTTCCCTTCAGAGCTATATTGTCCGAACTGCCTTCTCCATTCCTCTTTTTTCCACTGATAAGCATGAGTAGTAGGACAGCTGCAAGGGGCAGGTGGGTTGAGTGTTGTGCTGAGGGCCCGAAGTTAGCCCTTGAGCTCAGTCAAGAAAAGAGAGATACACACCACTAGTGTGGTTATTACACAGATCACTTAACTTTACTAATACCAGCCCCAGCTATTGGCAAGGTCTGTGTCTGCCTTCAAATAGTGCTACTACGGACATTACTATACAAGCTCCTTTTTCAACGCAGTTGTGTCAGTTAATGAAAATGGAAACATACCAGTTTGAGAGCAGCCATTATTGCATGTCCCCGCAATAGTGCGACTGGGGCTGTTTCTGCCATCGTACTGTCTGCTGCACTTCCCCTTAACCCCACCTGCCTGCCCTTGCCCTACACAGCGTGCCTTTTGGGTTTTTTTATTTTTAACACAATTTTGGAGTCATGCTAATGTGATTTGTTAAAATAAAAGAAATAATAGAAAAATAATAAAGGAAATCAGTCTGTTTAAGGATAGCAAGGGGAAGGGAGGACAGGGAGAGAGGAGGAGACACTGATTCCGTGCGACTGCCAATATTGGAACTGTTATGACCTTGACAATTCACACCTGAGGATTGATGGGACTGCAGTGTGATTGGAAGCTTATTGATGGGTTTCCACTGACAATTAAAAGGGACACCCTAATATGTGTCAGAGACACAGCAGCAAGGGATTGGAGACGACACTGTGCAATACATATCACCAAAGGTGCTATTTTTCTACTTTAATTGTGGTTTAAAAGCCACATGTAATAATCTCCAACATAGGTCTGCCAGGTCAGATGCATTTTAGTATTTGAATTACTGTACCTGCTCTGAGCAAGTCATTGATGCTTAACATATCATGCTCAATAATATCAACAGGGGCCATCCCAAGCCCTTTTATTTTGGCCCCTGTTGATATTATTG
>NW_024806252.1:1479-4113 GCF_019175285.1 Sceloporus undulatus | reverse complement strand
AAATATAATTGAATTCAGTGGTTCTACTCTAAGTAAGTCAAAGGTTTAGAAGAAGCTCAGGTAGAAACATTGAGGAATATTGTTTTTTTGTGTATTTTGGGCTCTGTGGCCATGTTCTAACAGAGTTTATTCCTGACATTGCCCCAGCATCTGTGCCTGATATCTTCAGAGAATGCTGACCTAGAAGAGAGTGGGTTCACACAGTATATATATACCCACTCTCTTCTAGGTCAGCATTTTCTGAAGATATCAGGCACAGATGCTGGCAAAACCTCAGGAATAATCTCTTCTAGAACATGGCCACATAGACTGAAAAACCCACAAAAAATATGGATGCCGCCCATGAAAGCATTTGACTTCACAATGAGGAATATTGGCCACTTATAACTGGCTTGCAGCAATCATCTCAATTGTATTGTTGTCCGAAACCTTTGGAGCAGACCTTTGGTTTCCATTTGCTGTTTCTGTTCGGCCTGTGCTCACTTTAGAGCAGCCTTAAAAGCTACTTGCCCACATTAGGGCATTCAGCCTCGATACATACACTGGGATAAGCCTCTGCTACAAATTCAGATGCTACTTTGTCATTATATTAACCTGAAGTAGTATTTGTTGTTTGTTATTGTGTGCCTTCAAGTCATTTCTGAGTTATAGTGACCATAAGGCCATAATGGGGTTTTCTTGGCAAGATTTGTTCAGGGAAGGTTTGACATTGCTTTCCCCTGAGCCTGAGAACATGGCTTGCTGAACGCTTTAAGGCACTCCATGACAAAGCTGGGAATCAAACCCTGCTCCCCACAGTCATACTCCAACACTCAAACCACTATGCCACACTACAACACCTAAAAACATCACCCTCAAATTCAGGAGTTCATTCACTTGCTCTTCTACTAATGTGAGATTTGTCAACATGGACCTCTTTAGGGCTATAATGGGACAAAATGGGGCAGTTCAGGACATAGTTTTGCTGAAAAACAGGAGAGTGATTAGTGTAAAAAATATTTTTGAAAACAATAAAAAACATATAACAAATAACAAAACCAATTGTTTGTATATTTACACTCCATTGCAGTCTTTGTTGTTATTTCATTATATTGTCAATACAGTGTCAATGTACTACTATAAACGACTGTAAAAAATTCTGGAAACAAGAATAGAAAAGAAGTATAATCTAAGTAGCCAAAGTAGATCTTAAACAATATGATTAATGACTAGAGAGACAATACTGGGATCAGACTAATTGGATCAGAAGTAGGTAATATTAAAAGAAATAATGTCATACAAAGCCAGATGAATGATGGGAAGTACAGAAACAGGATATTTTTAAAGACAAAAAGTAAGGGAATGCTTTTGTTGTTAAGTCTATGTGGCAGATTTGGTGGTTGGGTTGGGAGATGCACACACAGTATAAAAATGGCCCCAAATTCCTTTCCAGTAAAAATTACAATGATCAATATGTTAATAACACATTGTTTTTTTTATTGTCACCTACTGGTAGCAAGGACTGATTAATGATGCAAAATTTATGCGAATAACACTAATGATTACTTGTTAGCATTCTTTTGAATAGCATGCTGAGCTTTGTACATCATAGTAATAAAGTTATGGGCTTGAACCAGTTGAAGAATAATCCTTTCCTGACTGGGAACTGTTGTACAAAGGTTGGATCCAAAGTCTCAACCACTCTCCACTTTAACATCCTTTAAAAGGCAACCATAGCATATACTTTTGTGTCATGGGTAGTTCCTCAAAGAGTAACAAATTGTTGGACTTCATAAAGATTATCTATCTATCTATCTATCTATCTATCTATCTATCTATCTATCTATCTATCTAATCTATATAAAAGCTGGGGTTGTACTGGTGGCCATATTCTCTTGGGGGAGTGTTTTTGATCCACTTGGAGTTGCATGCTGGTGGTGGGCACCACAAAGGTTGCATACTCACTATGGAAATAATCCAGGTTGACACTGCTTTAACTGCAATGGCTCAGTGATATGGAATTTTGGGAACTGTAGTTTTATGACAAATTTAGCTTTCCCTGTCAGAGAGCACTGGTACCACAAAAAACGCCAGTTCCCAGAATTCTATAGTATTGAGTCTTGGAAGTTGGGGGCAGGTTACAAACCGCCCGTTTGGGGCGGTCTGCACCCGCCCCTTTCCCCGGTGTATTGGGGCCTCAGGGGCTAGACCGGCAGCCAATGAGGCCCCGATCCACCGCTTTCTGGGCTGCAGGGAAGCGGCAAAAGGCCGCTTCCCCGCAGCCTGGAAAGGGGTGTCCTTGGAGCTTCAAGCCTCAAGGATACCCCGCGGCAGCGGGGAGGAGGAGAAAGGGGCCGCTTGGCCCCTTTCTACTTTGTGTCGCTGGGCGCAGCTGTGTGAAGTCTGCGCCCAGCGGCGCAAACCGAAATGGAGCTCCTTCCTGCTCCACGCTAAGGGCGCACTAAGCACCCTGGCGCGGAGCGACAACGTCACGTCCGTGCCGCCCCGTGATGTCATCATGGTGGCGGCCGTGTGGAACAGCCGCCACCATTTTGTGCATGCGGAGTGCGCACTAGGGTTAGGGGGGTGCGGAAGCACCGCCTCTTCCTAACCCTAGTACGCGCTCCGCGCGTACTATATGGCCCATCTGTAACG
>NW_024806252.1:0-1379 GCF_019175285.1 Sceloporus undulatus | reverse complement strand
GCAATGGCTCAGTGATATGGAATTTTGGGAACTGTAGTTTTATGACATATTTAGCTTTCCCTGTCAGAACACACTGGTACCACAACAAACACCAGTTCCCAGAATTCTATAGTATTGAGTCTTGGCAGTTAAAGTGTGGTCAACCAGGATTATGTCTGCAGTGGGGATGCAACCAGAAGTTAATTCCTTCTTGCCAAGTAAGAGGCTGTGCAGACTGCCCCTAAGAGGCAGTCTGCAGCTGCCTCCAGCTGTACCAGATCAGGGCCACAGCAACCACATGGTGTGGCCTCGTTCTGGCCTTTCCAGAGTGCAAAAAGGAGCCTGGAAAGGGTGTGATAGTTGCAGTGCCACAGCTTTGAGGTACTCCTTTGGCGCTGCGTCATATGGACACAGTGCCAGAGGAGTGCTGTGATGCCACACACCATGTGGACCTGTGCATGGCAGTCACCCTGCCCTGGGGGCGGGATGTGCATCATGTGGGCGCCATGTCCCAATGCCCACCCCCAGGCTGGCCTTAATGGCTAGTTTGCACATCCCCTCGATTGTCTGAGGAGGGGTAGTTTGCTCTTGCCAGAACTCTGAGCTGATTATTGAGTTGGGTTTTGAAACCGGACAGTAGACTGCATAACGTTAGGATAGGAACTACAGGACACCTTAGGGCTGTGCATGTTGCCCATCTCTGGTTTACATGGTAAACTTCCCCAGCCATTAGACTATTAGATCTGTGCAATATTGTAATCTCCATGTAACCTTTCACATCCTTTCCAGTCAATGCTGTTATTATTTTATGGGCACACACACAAAAAACCAGCCTTAATTTTTGTGTTCTGCAACTGTGTATTAAAGACTCAGCTTCTTTTCATTATTATAGAATCATAGAATCAGAGATGGAAGAGACCACAATGGCCATCCAGTCCATGAAAGGACAAGGTGCTTGCAAAATTTATGAGCCCCTCCATGGTCTCCATATCAAGTGTAAGTATACTGTACTTGATAAATTTGCATCTCTACATATAAATTAGCAAATGCAGTTTTTCTTCCGTTCTGTGCATTGTTTTGTCTTTTTATTTTTTGTTAAATTGATGTTTAAGTGGCCACACTAGCCATAGTCCAAACTTCCACCTTGTGTCTGATTTTGCTTGCTTTCTGTTGGACATTTGGCTTTTCGTGTCCTGCATATATTCTAACTGTTAGATGTTAAAATGTACAATTTTCAAACTGCTGTAATGATGCAAAAAGCCGGTTTGAATTTGTACCAAATTTCATCACCTCGTCAATATGAGCATAGCATGTTAGGAGTAGATTTAGAAATCCCCTAATAAAAGAGATATCATTTTTAGATATTGGAGTGGGGTGTCTTAGACTACATGTTTATCAAA
>NW_024806251.1:0-4113 GCF_019175285.1 Sceloporus undulatus | reverse complement strand
CTTTTAAAACAATCTGAGACCAAACACAGGCACAAATGTGGATTAACTCCAATGGCACAGGGAAGCAAAATGCTGTGTTTTATTTGACCTCCAATAAAAGTGGTGTTGGTGTCAATTCGATCCCCGTAGGTACCCCAGCAGAAAAGGCCCTCTCAAATCCTCCCACCATTTACAGCTCCTACTGCTGGGGCATTGAGGAGGTTCCTCAGGCAGAGGGGTACATGGGAAGAACTCCCGGAAGTACTGAGCTTCCCAAGCCATTGTGGTCTGCAAATACTGTATCTTAATATAAAATGTAAGTCCCTAATTCCCATGGTGGATGATGTAGTCTTGCAGACTTGCGGGAAGCACTGTATGTAGTCTCTTGAAGCCCAAGAGATGGCCGATTGAAATCTGTACTTAGGCATGGAAAATTTGTGGCAATTCACGCTCTCTCAGGCTCAGAGGAATTTAATGCAAACTTCCTCTGAACAAAGTTTGCCAAGAAAACCATAGAATAAGTTCACTTTTGGGTCACCGTGAGTAGAAAAAGACTTGAATGCACAACATTGTAAGAATATCACAGCTCTATGACATGGAGCAAGTGATACCTGGGAAAATAAGCAGTGGAGTAGCTGCAATTTTGCTCACTATTCTTTATATTCTACAGGACAGTGATAGTGACTCCGAAACCGAGAGCAAGTTAGATACATCATCACGTTCTGGGAGCAAGATAAATTATAAAGACTACATTTTACCTGCAAAGTTTCAGTGGAAGACCACCCAGGAGGACCCACTGAAAGGAATTGCAAACACCAGAAACAAATGGTTGGTACTAAATTCAAGGGTCCAAGGCAGAGATGCCGGTTTCTTTCATTACTTCTCCCCCATTCCAGCATCTCTGTCAGGATCCAATGTCTCCTAGAATCATAGAATCATAGAGATCCTGTTCTCCGGAGCAGCAGAAAACAAGCTTGCTCCCTCCTCAATATGACATCCCTTCAAATATTTAAACAGGGCTATCATATCACCTCTTAACCTTCTCTTCGCTAGGCTAAACATCCCCAGCTCCCTAAGGCGTTCCTCATAGGGCAAGGTTTCCAGACCCTTCACCATTTTAGTCGCTCTCCTTTGGACACGCTCCAGTTTCTCAATATCCTTTTTAATTGTGGTGCCCAGAACTGGACACAGTACTCCAGGTTGGGCCTGACCTGAGCAGTATAGTGTGGCACTATTACTTCCCTTGATCTAGACACTATACAGTACTTCTATTGATGCAGACTAATTTGCATTGGGCTTGTTAGCTGCGGCATTGCACTGATGAGTCATGTTCAACTTGTGGTCTACTTGGACTCCCAGATATTGTATTTCTTTTCCCATCTCCAGTCTTGAGTCCATTTTTGAACACGCAAAGATGAGGGAAAGAGCCAAGGATCGAGAAAAGCATTTGGTAGATCTTTGTCAAAAGATGTCTATGGCATACCAGATGAATGATGATCCTGGAGAAGGTAAGCTTGCTGACATAGTAGGTTACATAACATATATGAAATATAGATACAATGTTATTGCATTTTCCAACCAATTGATATAAATTCTACTCCGTTAATATATTTTTAATCATGATGTGCATCTGGATAGATTGGCTATTAATAATTTGAAATTTTCCAAATGGTTTAGATTATATAAATTAGACCATCAGATGGCTGTTTACCTAGGGAATCTTACATTTCTAAAGCTTAGACAGGCTTTTACAGCTCTTCGCTTTCAAACAATGCCCTCAGCCATGATTGATGGCAGATATTCACATACACCTAAGGATTCCCGTTTATGTATTTGTGGAGCCCCAGAAATTGAGGATTTGCCTCATTATTTGTTTTCTTGCTCACTATATACTGGTCCAAGAATTAAATTTATGGGATCTATTCTGTCCAATTTACAGTCTAATACCATTTCCGAAACGATTTATTATCTCTTGTCTGATATTGATTCTAAGGTAACTTATAAGGTTTCACTGTTTGCCTCAGCAGCAATCAAAATTCGGGCAAGGGTAATAGCAGACATTGCAGTTGATTGTCAGGGGGATGACCTTATCTAAACTTTGAAGTTGTTTTTTTTAAAATGTTTTTAACGATTGTTAGGTGGATGATCTTATCCAAACCTTGAAGTGGTTTTTTTAACGTTGTCTTATTTAATTGACTGGAAGTATATTATGTATTAAATTTGGATGTTATTTGATGGAATATTTTATAATTCTGAATTGCTGTCATTGGTTTTATATTTTATCATGCGAATGGCCTTTGGCTTAAGCATTAATAAAGATATTAATAAAGATTAATAAAGATTGATTGATATATTAAAACTGCCAAGTTTCATCTACAATTTTTTTTTAAATTAGAAAAAAAATTCTCAAATTCCTCCTTAATTTCAGATTGACTCATTGTTATTTTTCTTCCTTTGGTCTTAATCTCTGTTATGATATTTCTTTCCTTTTGTTTTTTAATAATAATAATAATAACTTTATTACGGCCATTTGGCCAGCACAATTACAAAATTCCAGTTTAAAACACAACAAATTAGAGAATATAAACAAATTACAATCTGTAAAAAGTAAGGATAAAAAGCAATGATAGGACAGCACGATCAGGCAAATACACAACAATGAGTAGGCTGCCATCACCTCGCAAACAACTCTATCATATTATGTAATAGAGGACCACATTCATGACATATTGGTTCAAAATTCACAAACATACCCCTATCCAAGCAAGAGTTAAACTACAAAGTGCCATTAATCAGATGCAATTGATTACTAATTTACAAATTTTACCGTTAAATCAAGCCCTCTGTACAGATTTTGAGATTATATTATAACATATTACATCTGTTTAACAAACTGTTTACGATTTGCAATGGCTGCTGCAAAGAATTGTGCAACTGCTTGCGTTATATCTTCCTTCTGATCTGCAAGTAGAAAATTTGTCTTGTCTGCCTGGAAACTGCAGCACAATTGGTGTTATATATAATGCACGTATTTCTGTATACAAAGAACAGCCAAAGAATACATGATTAATATTTTCGATTTCCTCCGAGCCACAAGGACAGTATCTTTTTAAATCTGCCCTCCAGGACTGCTGAGGGTAAGATGTTAAACCTTGCTGATATGAAAGCTCTTCTAAATTTCAGGACATTCAAATTCTCAAAGTATTTCGCACATTTGCCAGGTCTACTGGATTCCCTAACAGGATGTAAAGTTAGTTGGCTTATATGAGTCTGGAAATCAATATCCTTGATGCGTTGAGAAATAACAGATTTTGCTTTATCATAACCTAGTACAGTTATTTCAGATAGTGAGAGTCCAAGAGATGAGAGTTTCAAGGTCAGTGTGTCCTTCCAGGGAGACAAAAAGGAGCCTGTTAGAATTAATGGCACTAAACCGATCGGAACAAAAAACATTTTGAGCCATAAATTTAATTTGCGTATCCATACACGCGCCTCAATAGATAGCATCCCTGTTTCTAGACGGAGAATAGAATTCAAAACACAATTTGGGACACCTAAAATTGTCTTTTAAAATTTGGTTTGAACTACCTCAAAGGTTGTAAAGCTACTGAAAGTACAAATCTCAGAACCGTATAATAATTGTGCTAATATCTTAATAACAAAGACTTGGAGAGCTGCTGGAATATATTGGCCTCCCTTATTATAAGAGAAAGAACATAAAGCTTTAATACTTCTTTGTGTATTCATTATAGCATTTTTCTGATGTAATTTGGTAGCTCCCTTGTCATGAAATGTGATTCCCAGATATTTATAAGTGGACACCTGTTCTATGGGGTGATCATCTAGGGTCCATTTATATCGGAGGCGGCTCCTCGAGAAGACCATTACTTTGGTCTTATTATAATTAATTTTTAGAGCATCATTTGTGCAATAAGTTGCTAGAGCTCTCAGAAGTCTATTCAATCCTACTTTTGTGATGGACATTAGAACAACATCGTCTGCGTAAACAAGAATCGATAAAGGCTTATTTGAGAGAGTCGGGGCACGTGCTGATATTTCTGACAAGGTCAAGATCATGGAATTAATATAAAAGTTGAAAAGAGTAGGTGCTAGAATGCAACCCTGTCTTACTCC
>NW_024806250.1:0-4114 GCF_019175285.1 Sceloporus undulatus | reverse complement strand
AGACTTATGGTAAGAGCTCTGACCTCTGAAGAGCAAGCGATGGAGACTGGGTCCTCACACAGACCCCTCCTCAGTCCTTTTTGACTGCCACCCTGACAGCAGGGCCTCTCTTGTCTTCTAAGCCACAGACAGGAACAGTGTGCCCTCCTGAATGATGCTGAACTGCAGCTCCCAGTACTGTATGCTCTACTATTGGCTAAGCTGGCCGGGACTGCTGGGACTTTAGCCCAACAAAATCATTTGCAAATAATTTGCAAATAATACAAGGGAGCCAGGCAGTTCTGGGGCTCTACTTCTGTGGCCTGTAGGAGAGCAAGCTAACTTCAACCAGAACAAAACCCAAACCTGCCCTAGCGGTACTGTGAGACAAAGACAAAATAACTGTTTTTAAAGGGGGGGGGCGCTGAATAGATTTTGAGGAAGGAAAAACAAACAATTTGCACCCCACTCCTGCAACCCATTTGCAACACCGGTGTTGTGGAAGAACCACAAAATCACTCACCATGGGGTGGTTCTGGGCTGTCTTCAACAAGGATAGTGGAAGCTGAAAGAGGAAAACCAAGGAGCTTGAGAAACATGTCAGCAATGCAGAGAAGCTTCTCCCATGGCCAAAGTCCTGGTTGTAGATATGACCCTGCTTCCCCCAGCCCATGACTGCCCTTAGAATCACAGAATCATAAGAGTTGGAAGAGACCACAAGGGCCATCCAGTCCAACCTCATTCTGCCATGCAGGAAATCTCAATCAAAGCAACCTTGACAGATGTCCATTCAGCCTCTGTTTAAAGACCTCTAAGGAAGGAGATTCCACCACTCTCCGAGGGAGTGTGTTTCACTGTCGAACAGCCCTTACTCCCAGGAAGTTCCTCCTAATGTTGAGCTGGAATCTCTTTTCCTGCAGCTTGCATCCATTGTTCCGAATCCTGTTCTCTGGAGCAGCAGAACACAAGCTTGCTCCCTCCTCAACATGCCATCCCTTCAAATATTTAAACAAGGTTATCATATCCCCTTAACCTTCTCTTCTCCAGGCTCAACATCTCTAGCTCCCTGTCGTTCCTCATAGGGCATGGTTTCCAGACCCTTCACCATTTTGGTCGCCCTCCTTTGGACATGCTCCAGTTTCTCAACATCCTTTTTGAATTGTGGTGCCCAGAACTGGACACACTCAGGTGCTAAGGTGCCAAGTGCTAAGCAACCACCATGCCATACGCCTATGTTGTTGTTAACTGCCTTCGGGTCAACCTCGACTCATGGTGACTCTGTGGGTGAGAGACCTCCAAGTCCACCTATCCTCAAGCACTCTGTTCTACTGCTGCAGATTCATGGCTGTGGCTTCTCTGATTGAGTCTATTCATCTAGAATGCAGTTTTGCTTTTGTCCCATTGCCTTCTTCCTTGCCAAACATTATAGTCTTTTCTAGCGAGTCCTCCCTTCTCATGATGTGGCCCAAGTATGATAGCCTCACTTTAATCATCTTGTCTTCCAGGGAAAGTTCAGGCTTCATTTCTTCAAGCACCCATCTGTTCATCTCTTTGGCCAGCCACAATCTCCTCCAGCACCACATCTCAAATGAATTAATTTTCTTCCTGTCTGCTTTCTTCATTGTCCAGCTCTTGCATTCGTACATATGTGATGGGGAATACAATGGATTGGACATATATCTGTCGGGGATGCTTTGATTTAGATTTCCTGCATGGCAGGGGGTTGGACTGGATGGTCCTTGCAGTCTCTTCCAACTCTATGATTCTATACACACACACACAGAGGAAGACCACCTGCCAGATGGACAGAGCCTTTAGCACCTGACCAAAGCAGTGGAGGACATGGGGGCTTGGAGATTCCTCATTCACAGAACCACCATGAGGCCAAGTTAACCCAGGGACAGCTAACAACAAATATATTTGCCCCTCCATATTTGCTAGGGTTAGGGACACAAGACCCTTGTGAATATGGAAACACTGCAAATAACAAAAATGCCATATTTTTACCTGAGAGGACACCTCTCTAGGAATCTCTAGGTCCTCCAGTGCAACTCTATAGTCAACATCCGACAGACACTGACCACAGAGGAGCTACAAATGCCTAGTAGAGAGGCATTTGTATGGGAGGGAGGGAGTGCCCCCAACCATTGGGAAGGAGAAAGGGGTTGGGAGGCAGCCTTTGCTCCTCCTCTCCTGTCCTGGCCCTCTGGATGGGGGGGATGATAAGACCCATCATCCCCTCCACCCAGAGGGGCCAGGACAGGACAAAAGGGTCCCTGAGAGAAGGGGTGGCTTCTTGTTCTGGGAGTGCTTCGAGAAGAGGCTGGGGAGGCTTACTCAGTGTTGTTGTTGTTGTTGTTGTTGTGAGCCTTCAAGTTCTTTACAACTTAAGTCAACCCTAAAGCCAACCCATCCTGGGGTTTTCTTGCCCATATTTGTTCAGAGGGTTTGCCGTTGCCGTCCCCTGAGGCTGGGAGAGTGTGATTTCTTGCCCATGGGTCTCCTGATGGGTTTTGTGGCTGATCATAGTCCACTGCTCAAGGCACCCTCCCATAATAATAAAACCCATGATGATGATGATGATGATGACAAGGTCCAAAAACACACTGCAGAAAAAAATCCAGTTTGAGACCGCTTTCACTGCCCTGGCTCAATGCTAGGGGATTCTGGGAACTGTAGTCTTGTGAGACGTTTAGCCTTCTCCGTCAGAGAGAGCTCTGGCGCCACAATAAACTACAATTCCCAGGATTCCCTAGCGATGAGCCAGGGCAGTTAAAGTGCTCTCAGACTGGATTGTTTCTGCAGAGGTATCCGAAAGGGTGCGGCGTTGCTTTGGGGACTGCAACTCCCAGCATCCCCTCCTCCAGCCAGGCTGGGAGCTGCAGTTCCTCTCCCAAAGTAACTTTTCCAAGCTGGGCAGCCCCTCTGCCTCCTGCTCACCATCCTTCTCTGCTCAGGCGCCGCGCCACCGACGTCACTTCCGCTTCTGCTCTGCTCGGCCTAGCAGCCAATCAGCGCCGAGCTCGGCCCGGCCAATGAGAGCCGCTTTTAGCTCAGCCGCAAAGCAGAGAAGGAAGAAGGCGAGTGTCCACTGTCGCAAACGCTTCCCCAGAGAAGAGAGGGAGGGGCAAGGCCAAACCTAATAAAGTTACTATTTGGGCCACAACTCCCAGAATGCCCCAGTTCAGCCTCTTGCTGGTTCTTTAGTTCACTCTTTTGCGACAGTGGTCCCCTCCTCCTTCTCTGCTTTACGGCTGAAGGGTGGTGTCTGTGGTTCACATCCTCACAATGTCTCTCTCTCTCAGTGGTCTCCTCCTCCACCTTGTTGGACTTCAACGCCCAAATTATTGGCCAAGCTGGCTGGGGCTTCTGGGAGTTGAAGTCCAAAAATGTCCCTGATGCAGACTCTATGGCAATATTGGGGCAGGAAGCGAATAGTTACTGAGAAATCTTCCTGTGTCTCACCAACCAACTGAGGCAAACCCAATAAGACAAGGGGCCCTCAGGAGATGGAGGCACAGCAGTTTGTTTAAGCTGGCAGCTCCCAGAAGGAACTTGTGTTCCATCAGATTCTGAGAGCCCCAAAGAAAAGTAACTTTTGGCTTTTATAGGTTTTCAAACAAATAAATTCTTCTAACACTTTTAACTGGATACTGAAAAGTTAAACATAGTAGTTTATCCCACAGGAGGAATTTCTCTTAATTTCAAATGGAAAGAAAGGGGGGCCAGAACGCATTCATGTGAATTCACTAGTTCAGCAAATTTATGTGAATTCAAATTGCGTACAAACTGACTTCCCATTGCCTGAAAATAGCTTGCCATTGCCCAAAATTGCGTGTGATAGTCTATCATGCAATAACGTTAAGCCCCATGATTGCATTCAGATTGCCATTGGATTATACTTCCAATTCCCCTTGTCTGATAACGGAATTTCCCACAATCAGTGACCAGATACATGCAGACATCATATCATTATTATGTTTTTAAGTGCGGTCCACTCAGCACCAGGCAGGCAAAACATCCTTCGCAATGTCATCCTGCGCCTTTGCACATTTCTCTGTAAACCTCCTCCTCAGCATTCCTCCATCAGGGCCTCCTCACTTTTAAATTCCTGTCTGTTCAGGCCCTATGTCTC
>NW_024806249.1:0-4114 GCF_019175285.1 Sceloporus undulatus | reverse complement strand
CTTACAGTTTTCAGCTCCACAACAGGAAATCTTTCAATGTTTGAGATATGGTGCCAGAGAAGAGTGCTGACGATACTGTGGACAGCCAAAAAGAAAAACAAGTTGGTCTTTGAACATATCAAGCCTGAACTCTCCCTGGAAGCCTGAGGCGGGTTACAGACTGGCAAAAAGGGATGTACTAATGACGTCATGAAGGTAGAGCCTTCAGACGGGCTTTACCTGAATGCCGCCATGAACACGCCCCCCGCACGCCCCAAGCAGGAAGAAGCGGCATTAAAAAGGTGCTGCTTTTTTCCACTTCTTTTCTGTTTGATGCGTACCTGCGCAGCTCCGTCTGTAAGCTGCTGCACCGATACGTCAGAATTGCTACGCCGCAAATATAAGTTGCCCATTTAAAAGCTCCGTGTCAGCTGCGTCGCATAATGGGTCGGGTTCCCGGGACATGCGTGGTTTGCAGCCAGGCTTTAATTGCAACGTCCAATGCCATGCAGCTGTGGAAGCTGCGGCACAGCTGCGGCGCATTTTAAGCCTCGTAACCCTAACCCTAGAGCCACTTGTGCGCATGCGTTGCTAGAACCGCGGGAAGTTGTAAGTTTTGCCGGCGGATGTTTTGGTTGTAGAAAGTGATAAGGGAAAGTTTGGGATTTAAAGTGCCCCCCTACACACATTCCTGCGCCATTCTCACCTGGGAACGGGCACAGTTCGGCTGCTCCTGGCACAGCTGTGTGGCGGCTCCCCTTTGCCACCAGGCAGGATGGCTCAGCCATCCACCAGCACCCCGAAAAAAGGCAGGGGGACGTCTTGGTCTCATACTGAGACGGCTGACCTCATAGCTATATGGTCCCAGCCAAACATTTTGCAGAAACTGGAGCAGTCCTACCTGAATGCTGACACATATCGAGAAGTGGAAGAAGCCATGAGAGCTGCTGCACCGGTACACCAGAATTGCTACGCCGCTACTTTAAGTTGCCCATTTAAAAGCTCCGTCGCATAGTGAGTTGGGGTCTTGGAACATGCGCAGTTTGCAGTCAGGCTATAATTGCAGCGTCAGCTGCCATGCAGGTGTGGAAGCTGCGGCACAGCTGCAGCACATTTTAAGACTCGTAACCCTAACCCTAACCCTAACCCTAGAGCAACATGTACGCATGCACTGCTTGGAAAGTTTGGACTTTAAAGTGAACCTCTACACACATTCCTGTGCCATTTTCACCTAACAATAAAAAACCTTAAAACTGTAAATATTGACATATGTACAAGGGAGGTGATGGCAGGGGGACAGCGGTGGCAGCGGAGACAGCTGTGGCTGCGCATTGCAGATTCAGCACGAGCGCGGGGACCAAAGGAGAGGCGGCATCTATGATGCTGGTGACACTGGCAAAGTGCAAGCGGACAAGGATGCCAACACCAGCTGATCACCAGCTGGCAGGAGACCACCATTGTTCTTGGGCGGAGGGGGGGGGGGGGGGAAGTTTTAAAGGGGCTTGGGTGCTTTAAATGCGCAGACAGGCTTTCTGCCGCCGCCGCTTAGCGCTGCAGCTGTGCAGCTGCGCACCTCTCATGCGGCAAAAGAAAAAAAAAGCCGCGGTTTGGGCCGCCCGTGAGGAAGCTGCCTCTCTTTTTGCAGCGTCCTCCGAGGCGGCGGTTTGGAAACTCCGGGTCCGAAACGGACCCAGGTGAGGCGTCTTCACTGCCCCCCATGTGGAAGCTCCAACACCTGAAGCACGCCCCCGGGGCGGGCCGTCTGGAGGCTCCGTATTCAGCTGAATACACCTCCAAGACGTCCTCCCCTGCCCGTCTGTAACCCGCCAAAGTGATCAAATTGAGGCTGTCATACTTTGGCCACGTTATGAGGAAATATGAATCAATAGAAAAGACAACAATGCTAGGAAAGGTAGAAAGTAGTAGAAAGACAGGAAGACCACATGCCAGATGAATGGGTTCAGTTAGGGAGGTCACAGGCCTGAGTTTGGAGGACCTAAGGAGAGCTGTGGAGGACAAGGAGACTTGGAGATGTCTCATCCACAGGGTCACCATGAGTCGGGGCTGACTCTGTGGGATATATTTCCTTCCAACAAGTTAGTAAGCTCCTTAGTGCATTTTTTTGTTTCAAAGATACTATCTACTTTTCTTTGCCTCCTTTACCAAATTGTTTTTAACAACAGTATTCTTTTCAGTTCCAATTAAGCGTCAACAGAGCTCTGCCATTAGGAAGAGTGAAGCAGCAATTCGTGCAACAGATTTAGGACATCATGAAAAGGCAACAAATTGTTAGTTATCTGTTTGTTGTCCTTGCATTTTTCCTGCCAAGGAGAAGGAAAGAGGTGCTTCAGATGCCAAAATTATTTTGTTGGTCTTTATGTGCTGCTGTACCTCAGACAACAAAATTTGATGGGATGGTTTGAAAGTGAGGGCTTTTGTTTGTTTGTTTTACAAAACTCATGGGACTATCCTACTCCAAAAAGAGTTCACCTCCCAGTCACCTAAGTTATCTCTATTCAAAAAATTGCTTCTCTGCTTGCTTGTTGAAGCAGCTGGCCACCAAGAAATGGAAGCAGCTAGAAGTGTAAGTTGCTTCTCTCTTTTTCTCCTGAGAGGCTACTGCTCCTAGTTGCTAGTTGTTGAAACAATGGATTTAAAAAGACCAAAAAACAAAGAGTAATAAAAATAAGCTTTATCTGTATTTGTTTAAAAGGGTAACAAACAATGTATATAACAAAAGTATACAAAAACAATATATACAAAGGATACAAAACAAACCACAGTAATAATGACAAGCACAATAACAAATAGTAAATAATATAAACTATATTGAAGCAATTAAAACAAGTATAATACGACAGAAAAGAAAGCTGCAAATAGAGTGAGTAAAAGAGGAAGAGAGGCGCGGTACATACCACCAACCAGCGGCGTACCTGGTGCCAACTTTAGGGTTAGGGACTGCAACCACACAGTCCCTAACCCTACTATATACAGGTGGCATAACAATGGCTGTGCCCTGTGTACACATGCGCCACCATTGTTATGTAAGCGCCGCGTGACATCCACATGTTGCTGCATGTCACTTAAGTAATGAGTGCATCATTGGCGCACTTGTTACGTCCGCCCTGTGGTGGAAAAAGAACCCGCTTTTCCTGGGTTCTTTTTCTTCCGGAGGGAAGCCGCAGCTTTCCAGAGGGAAGCCGCACGGTTTGGCAGCTGCGGCTTCCCTCCAGAGGAAAGTAGGTCAATGGTTGGCCACCTTTTTCAAGTGATCTGTCCCAGGCCAGAGAGACTCACAGCTAAAACTAACCTTATTAAGGCTCAAAAGTTGTTTAGAGCTATACATATACAGCTGAAGGTCATTTGTATTCTTGGTAGCTCTCCATTAACCCTATAATGATAATTAACCCTATAATGACTCAAGTATAGAGCTTGTTACTATTCCAACACCAGTGATGTCACAACAGATTTTACTACCTGGTGTAGAACAACAAATGGTGCCACTTGAGTAACCAAATCCAGTCAAATTATTTTGGCACATGTAACACTCCCAATCTGCAGCAGTAAAAATACACTAATGGCAAAAGTTTCCAGGGTGGTAGCCATTTTAGTCTGTTGCTATAAAAATAATAAAAGCCAACAAGATTGTGAGTTGTGTGTGTGTGTGTGTGTGTGTGTGTGTGTGTGTGCTTTCATGGAATAGTTCACGTCATGAAATGCATTAATCTATAACAGCAAATCAAGTAACAACCTGCTGCCCTTACATGACATCTGAACTTTTCTGCCTAAAGTATTCACTTTACTGTCCCTAAATTGCAGAGCCAGCCCTGGTCATCTTCCTCCACCTGCTTAGGTAAGTAAGGATTCAACCATTCTGGATAGAGAAGCAAAAGAGACAAGAGACTTGCAGATCACTCAGTCAGAGATAAAGGAGGAGGCTATCATGGCTGTTGTTCTCTCTCTGCTGAAGTTAGTGGAGGTCACTGTTTGAGTACTAGAGACCCAGTAGCAACTGACACTGCTTTTGCTAAAATGTTTGCTAAGACATTGCTTTGCAATCTGTTGAGGCAGAGACAGCGCCTGGAGCCGTTTGGAGGACTCCTCAAGCCCAACCACCATCACCTGGGCAGCCCTG
>NW_024806248.1:0-4114 GCF_019175285.1 Sceloporus undulatus | reverse complement strand
AACATTTGTTATTTGAGTTTTTGGACATTTTTGCAACCTTAACCGGGTTTAAATACCACTGGAAAAACATTTTATAAAAGTTTTCTCTTAAATTTTGAGAGACTGTAAGTTTGAAGTTATTTTTCCATGTTCTTCCCCATTGGTTCAAATTTATAGAATGCCCAATATTATTTGCCCATATAACCATCTGCTGTTTCACAACCTCTTCTTCCAAATCCCAACTTAGCAATAATTTATATATTTTCCCAATCACTTTTTCATTGTTTTCCAATAAAGTTTGTATAAGTGCTGACTTATCCCGTGTGGAAGCAAACCCATACGTCTTTCTATCCTCTCGGAATCTTTCTTGTAATTGCTTGTAAGCGAACCAATTGATATTCCACCCTTCTTTATTCAGTTGTTCCTTAGGTTTCATTTTAATTTCCATTTTCCCATTATCAATGATATCACTATATCTGATCCAATCCCCTTCTTTTATCATCTCTTTTCTATGGAAAGCTTCTTGCGGGGAAATCCATCCTGGTATTTTTGGAATCGCCCTATCTTTGTATCTGTTCCAGACTTTAATTAATGAACCTCTTATACAATGAGTTTTGAAAGATTTATTTTGTTTCTCTTTCCCATAAATCAAATAGGCATGCCAACCATAAAATATCCCGTCTGATTCCACATCCAACAGTATATCGTTTTCCAACATAATCCAATCTTTAATCCATAGTAGACAACAGGCTTCATAATGCAACCTCAATCTGTGCTAATTTCTAAATCTAATAAGAATTCCATGAATTCCAGGGTATAAAAATGCCCCATTGCTATTTAATCATGATTTTGACACTGTTGCCATGATTGTAACTCCCCCTCCAAGCATAAGTGTACTTACTGTAACTAAGAGCTCATCCAGATCGATTGAAAAGTCTCAGATTTTCTTCCTGCTCCTTGTGATTGTATACTGTGTTAAAATAAACCAATCTGTGGAGCTGGTATAAAAAGTTTGTAATCGTACCAGAAGCTGACAGAAAATATTCTGGGATGAACAACTTGTGTGTAGATTTCCAAAATAAAATTGGCAAGAACAGGAACATACTTAGACACATCCAAACTGATTTAAAAGATCAGAAAGTCCTGGTGACTTCCGGGAAGATGGCGGGGTAAGAAGTCGCAAGTCACAAAGGCAGGTGACAAGCGACACCACTCGTGGGCTTATTAGCCAGTTAAAATAACAACTTTCGGCAGCGAAAGACGGCTAAAATATCCCCCCGATAAAGGGGATCCGGACGGAGCCCAACGGGATCCCTATATCGGAGGATTCTTTTGGATTCCCCCCTGGTTCTCGGGAGGGAGGCAAAGAGACTCCGGGGGACGAAGGGCAAACCACGGCCGCGAGTGGTGGCTGAAACCATATTAGAAAGACCGCAGCAGCAACTCCGCTTTTAAGACTCCCGAAAGGGGAAGAAAGAAGATTTAACTTAAAGTGTATGTAGGATCAGAAACAAAGATCCCTGAGAGCAATACTTCATCAGAAGATTGAGGAGCCCCATGAAGGAGCTAACAGAGAGGGGGAGAGAGTAGCGGAAACGGGGCTATGTGACTTTAGAACTGAATTAACAAGGAGTTGTAATTCGGGGAGCTTATTAACTGCTGGAGCCTTCAGGAGATATAGGAGTGAAAGAGGACGGTCCGGAAAGAAAACAAGATTGCCTGGCGAAGGGAGGATGGTGCAGTAAGGAGGAGAGAGGCAAGCAAGAGTGCTGAGAGTGCAGCGAGAAGAGAGAGGAGTGAAGTGGAGAGGAAGGGATTTGCAGAGAAACGGACCAGTCTGGAGGGGAAAGGGAGAAAAGAGGGTGATATTCAGTAGACCCCAGGACGAGAAGTAGAAGAAAATGAGGACGAGAAGCAGATGGAAACGAGGACGAGAAGTAGACGAATCGAGGAAGAGAAGCAGACGGAAGCGAGGACGAGAAGCAGACGGAAGCGAGGACGAGAAGCAGACGAATATCGAGGACGAGAAGCAGATGAGAACGTGAAGCAGACGGAGAGGGCTTTTGAGAAGATTTGAGAGACTTGAGTACTTTGAGCAAAAAGTGCAGGTAGTGAACCAAGAGGGACTGGTAAAAGAAGGATTTTTGGGAAACAATAAGAGAAAAGAGAAGAAGAGGGGGAAATTAACCAATTGGTGGGGAGAGGAGTAGGGGAACAAATAAGCAAGGGAAAGAAAATTACCTGTTAGCTTGGCGTTTTCAAGGACGTGGTCCGCATGGAGTACAGGAAATAGGAGAGCGGAAGTGAAGAAGTAAACGAAAGGAAAGCAGAAAGAGGGAAGAGGAGAACAAGTAGAATAAATAGTAATAGGAAAATATAGCGACTCCAAGAGGCGAGGAGGGTTATAGCTACTATTACCGAATATCAAAGAAATAAGACAGAAGGGAAATAGCGACACGCGGTGGAGGGGAGGGAAAGTGCAACGCCTTAAGAAATCAAAAAGACAGAAGTTAAAGTCTTGAAATTAAATTGATAGATTCTTATTGATATAATTGAAACAGAAAGACACAGAAAGAGGGCAGAAAGCCAGTTTGGGACTGACTGCTCTGAGGAAAAAAAGAATTGTCCTTTGGTACCGAGACAGTGAGTGGGAAGGAATTAAAAAATATGAGTAAAGTATACACAACATCAATGGTGACTACAAGAGAGATGGCAGCAAGAGAGAGAGAAAGAGAAAAAAAGGCGCAGGGACAGGGACAAGGAGAACACAAACAAACAATAATAAGAAGGGCATCAATTGAGTTGAAAACACCAGACCCTAATCTTAAAGTATTGGAAGCAATACAAAGAATTGAGACAAATATCAGACAAGAGATCAAGGACTCAAGAGACGAATTAAGAGAGACTTTAAAAAAGATATTGATGATTTGAAGGATACAATGAAAGGAATGATGGCAGATATAAAGACAATGAATAGAAGAATGGGAGAGTTAGAAGAAAGGACAGAAAAGATGGAAAAATTACTAAAGACTTAGAACAGGTACAGAAACAGGAAGCAAATCTACAAAAACTGAAAGAAGTTAAAGAGAGGAAAAAATGCATCAAAATTCGTGGAGTAAAGGAACAATATAACGAAAATCTGTATGATAAGATAATTCCAGTTTTGGCGGAGTTGTTAGAAACCTCAACAGATTACGTGGACGCGGAGGTGTACAAAATCTTTCGAATAAATTCAACGGCAGCGAGGAACCGTAACCTACCCAGGGATATAGTGGTTTATTTTATACGGGAAAGGATAAAGGATAAGATTATTCAGGAAAGCTACGATAAAAGAGCTGATGTAGATGGAGCAGAGATTAAAATCTTCAAAGATGTCCCCGCAAAGACGTTGAGAAGGAGAAGAGACTACACACTACTTACAAGAATGTTACAAGAAAGGTCAATAAGATACAAATGGGAACCCTTGGAAGTTATATCATTTACGTGGAAACAGAAGCAAATGAAGATAGATACGCCAGAAAAGGCAAGAATCTTCTATAACAGATGGTTTAAGGACGAGGAAGTAAGAAATAGAGAAAGAAAAGAAAAGGAAAGATGGAAATTAGAAGAGAAAGGTAAAGAAAGACAAGCCTCAAGAGAGAGAAACGAACAGACGAAAGTAACAGAGGGAAAAGAATTACAAGAGGAAGAAAAAGGCGCGGTCGGAGGAATTACAGATAAAGAACTGGAATTGGAAATAATCAGAGCGGCACTAGAAGAAGAACGGCAAAGAGAAGAGGAGGAAAGAGAGGGTGAAGAAGAAGGAGAAGAAGGAGGAGAAGAGATGTAGAAGTAGAAAAGTAAAATGAAGTTCCTTTCATGGAATGTGAAGGGAATAAACTCAATTTTTAAGAGAAAGATTTTTCATGAACTAGAAAAAGAAAAACATGACATTATCAGTATCCAAGAAACAAGGATAAGGATACAAGACATTAAATATATTAGAAACCCGAAATTAGGACAAACGTTTATAAGCGCAGACAAGAAAAAGAAAAATGGGGTAGCTATTTATGTGAAGAACAACATACCGGCCAAGGAGATTCTAAATGATGAAAATGGAAGATACATAGGAATTGAAATTGAATGGAATGGGAAG
>NW_024806247.1:0-4114 GCF_019175285.1 Sceloporus undulatus | reverse complement strand
CCCCCTTCCCCATTTAGACACTGGTGAAAAAGATCAAAGCAGTTTACAAATTAACAGTTACAAAATTTGTGTGTTTGTGTGTGTCAGTCATAGCAGGAGCGTGAAGTATGCACCACCTCTCTCTGATTGTTAAAGCCACACAGAAATTGAGGCATGTACATTTCTGTGCATTGTTTCTGAATGGATCTATTGTCAAAATCACAATTTCTTCACTTTCCTTGTATATTTTTAAAAAGGCACACTGCTGAATATGTTGCACTTATACAACAAAAATCTATAAATGTTTAGATTTATGAGGGAAGATTGCTCCCTGGACTATGCTCATTTTGGGGAAGTGAAGACCTATGTAAATTCATTTTATAAATCCAGAGAAACAAATACCTCACAAAGCTCTAGTAAACAACACGGACACACACACGGTCCCCATAGAACGGACTCACTGGTGCTCTGTGTGTCTGGGGTCTGGAAATCTCACTTCCACCTTCTGGGAACACAGTGCTGCAGCCAGAGACTGAATTTGGGGCTTTATGCCTGCAAAGCATGGGCTCACTCTCTCAGCTGCAACCCTTCCACACAATCCTGGACTGCAAAATTGAAACAGCTCCAGGAATAAAGACCTACCTTCAGTATAGACCCTGATTCCTGCAGCCCCAGAAAGAGCTCTCCTGCAGTCTTTTATGGCTGGAGCTTCCCCGGGTCAGAGGCCGTCTCTTCAGCCGTAGAGAAGGGTGGCTCTGAGTGCGAAGGAGGAGGAGGTCCACAGGGCTGAGGGAGGGAAGGCAATGGGGGGAAAGTCAGTGCCAATGGCCATGGAGGGCAGAAGGTGATGCCTAGGAAACTCCTTTGAGCCACAGCCCTAGGAGTTTATAACGCTGAGGTTATTGGAGCTAAGATCAGGGGTGAGTGCGAGTTGAACGATGCGAATTGACATTATAACATGACTGTTTTATCACACTTGGTTGCCGTTCCATTGCCCCTCCGAATCGAGGGGAAATCGAATCCAAGGCAAGTCATGTGATGCGGATCCAGGCAAAGTGGAGTGAGTGCAAATTGTATTACAACTCGTGCATACCAGGCGGATTCAACTATTCGAATTGAGACCCTTGCGCATGCTCAGTGGGGCTCTGGACACATCATGAAACTTTGCACTTCCGGGGTTAGGAAGGGAGCCTGGTTCCACTTTCATGGGAATGACAGCTTCCCCTTTCTTCCTCCCTTCTAGTCTCCCATCCCTGGCAGCCAAATTCAAAGTGTCCTCCCTGTCAGAGCCCCCATCCATTTCAACCTCATGTACATCTATCCTCCTGTCATTCTCCTCATCTATTCCATCTACATCTCTCCTTCCCTTTGTAATAGTTGCCTTCTCTTAGGTTGCATCCACACTGGGGAGATAATCTGTTTTAACTCCACTTTAACTGTCCAGGCTCAGTGCTATGGAATTCTGGGAACTGTACTGTCCTGAGACATTGAGCCTTCTCTGCCAGAGAGCTCTGGTGCCTCAGCAAACTAATAAATTATTATTAATAATAATAATATTTTTAAAATTATTATTATTATTATTATTATTATTATTATTATTATTTTAAAATAATAAATTATTATTATTATTATGGGAGTTTGTTGTGGGGTCCTTTGCTCGAGGCTATGGAATTCTGGGAGTACCATCTCTGCCTCCAGCCTCCTATTTCTTTCTCTTCAGATCTGTCATCTGGATTGAAATCTACCTTCCATCCCTCTCCAGTTTCATGTGAATGCTAGCCTCTGCATCTGCATTGAGGAAATAATCCAGTTTGACTTCACTTTAACTGTCCAGGCTCAGTGCTATGGAATTCTGGGAACTGTACTGTCCTGAGACATTGAGCCTTCTCTGCCAGAGAGCTCTAGTGCCTCAGCAAACTAATAACTTAAATTATTATTATTAATAATATTATTTTACGAATTAATTATTATTAAAATTATTATTAATTTAAAATAATAATTTTTTTATTATTATTTTAAAAATAAATTATTATTATTATCATGGGAGTTGGAGTGTGTTGTGGGGTCCTTTGCTCGAGGCTATGGAATTCTGGGAGTTCCATCTCTCTCTCTCCAGCTCCGGTTTCTTTCTCTTCAGATCTGTGAAGGATAGGGAATGTCACCTGTCTCTAAATGCCCTCTGCTTCATCCGAATGTATCACCCACCGGCAAAATGATTGTTGTTGTTGTTATTATTGTTATTATTATTTCGCAGTGAAATAATAATAATAATAATAATAATAATAATAATAATAATAAATTTCTTTCACTGCAAATTAATCAGTGTAGAAACTGCATTTCTACTTGGAAGTAAACCCTGCCTCCACCTTGGCTCCACTTTGGAGGACGTCTTGTTCCCCCCCCCCAAAGAGTCCTTTAGAAGCTTTACTAACCCCTCTCTCTCTCTTTGCCCCCCTCTTTTCCCTTTCTCCTCGCCAGCATGTCTCCTCTCCACGTTAAAACGTGAAGGCATTCATTCAGGGGGGGGGCACTGGAAGCAAATGGGACAAACTTGCAGCACGGCATCATGGGAAATTTGCAACCCAGGGTTTTTGCGGTGGTGTTCCAGAGCGCAAGCAAAGTGTCATTCCACACCAGACCAATCCGCAGTGAACTCGAAGCGAACCTCAGTGCGAATCCTGTCAACTCACTTATTTAGCAAACTCTCCAAAATGAGGAGCCAGTAAGGATTCAGTTTGGAAGCCCCACGGAAGCCCCACAGGAGAGGCTCCCATTGAAAGCAACCAGGTGTGAAAATACATGAACGTTATGACGTGAATCCGCATCGCTCAATTCGCAAGCACCCTGGATCTGAGCTGGTAAAACCCCGTTTGGTAAACGCTCTAGTAACTCCTGGTAGTAAATAGTCCGGGGGCTGAGGGGGGTCTCCTTTCCCAAAGTGGGGTGGTAAGGACAGGCTCCCATGGGACTATGGGCCCCCATGACCTCTTAGCAACTCTATGGGAGACGCTGCCTCAAAGAGCATTGGAGGAGTCTCTGGCTGGATGGCCATCTCTTTGGAGGACTTGGAGGGCAGAATGGGGCCCTTCCAGCCCTAGGAGCCTATGAAGCCTAATAATAATAATAATAATAATATAGTTTATTTGTATCCCGCTTTTCCAAAACCTGATCAAAGCGGCCTACCTTACAAGGCTGTTGTGGGAGTTAATCACAAGACAATTACTACACAAGAATGCCCACCTTTTAGCAGCTTACAATAAAAATATCCATACAATACAATAAAAACATGTTTCATGATCTCCCAAACCCTAACCCTAACACTCCCATCCAAAATAAAATACCTTTAAATTACTGGACAGTTATTGAAACAGTTATTAAAAACAGGGATAGTAGTCAAAAGCCCCGATGTTTGTAAAGAATAACAATAAGGCTTGTATTAAAACCATGCTCCCCATTTCTGATCCCTTTTGAAACCCATGTTCCCCAGAAGGAGCAGAGCTGTGTGATAAGAAAACCCTCTCAGAAAAGACACACAAAAGACACACAAAGGGACACACTTCCTTCCTTTTGGCCCAAGGAGCCTGGCCTCCTTCTGACTCTGGAGCCCCAGGAGAGAAAGAGATGCCTCTGTTCAACTGAGAAGGACTCAGAGAAGGTTCTGGAGCATTATTCCCCACAGTCACAAGCAACACACAAAATGGCCGCTTGAACACAAAATGGCCACCAGAACACAAGATGGCCGCTTGAATACAAGATGGCTGCCTCTTCCTCAGAGCTTGGCAGTTGTCAGTTTGAGGCTTCAGGGGAGAGAGTGACTGAGGGGAAGAATGGAAATGATTTCCTGACATGCTTTAACCGCTCAGTGCTATGGAATCTGGGTTTTTCCCTTTGTGACACTTAGCCCTCTCTGCCAGAGAGCTCTAGTGCTGCAACAAACTACAAATCCCAGGATTCCACTGGATGGAGCCAGGAAAGCTAAAGCCGTTTCGAACTGAATTATTTCTGCAGTGCAGAAACAGCCTGAGTCAGTTGTAAAAGTGTAGAATCGCCAAAGGCTAATTTTTACCCTTAAAATGGTTTTACTTTTAAAAAGATAAACAGTTTGTTCTTCTGTCTAATCCTTATTTTGTTTGTT
>NW_024806246.1:0-4116 GCF_019175285.1 Sceloporus undulatus | reverse complement strand
CGGGTTTAGTCCGCTGGGCGCAGCCTTCAGACGGCTGCGCCCAGCGGACTAAACGAGAAAGGGGCCAAGCGGCCCCTTTCTCTGCTCCCCGCCGCTGCGGGGTGTCCTTGGGGCTTGAAGCCCCAGGGACACCCCTTTTCTGGCTGCGGGGAAGCGGCGTTTTGCTGCTTCCCCGCAGCCCGAAAAGCGGTGGATTGGGGCCTCAGTGGCTGCTGGTGTAGCCGCTGAAGCCCCGATACTCCGGGGAAAGGGGCGGGGCCAGACCGCCCCAAATTGGCGGTCTATATCCCGCCAATGTTTCTGCGAAACTAATCCCTCTCCAACTCTTGGGACTTTATCACATAGGGACAATTGGAAGTATAAACTGTGATTATCCCATCAAAATCATGCATTCACAATTAAGATTTTCACATGACGTCACAATTAAAGCACCATTATCCTAGGAATATCCCATGAAAATCACGCAACAGCGATCAAGATTTTCACACAACATCATGATGAAAAGCAATAAAAAAGCCATCATCCCAAGAATTGTCAGCAACTCATCTGAGCCCTGTAGCCAATGCTGGCATATGGCAGAGTAAACTGGCAAATTCAGAAATGTGGTTCTCAGTCCTCAGTTGAGATAACAGCAGCTGGATGTCTTCCAGGAACTGAAGAAATGCAGGAACCTCCGGGGACTCTCAGCAGCCGATGCCAGGCTTCTGCTGATAAACGACCAGTCAAGCCAAGTCTCCCGAAGTTATTTATTTATAGTGCTATAACACAGATCACAAACGAATACCAACTCCTACTACAACCCACAAAGCAATCACTGAAAATATATATCCAAGCATTTCCCAGTGTGCTGACTTTAACCCCTGACAAGAATAACCAGGCAATAAACAGCAACAAATCATTCACGGAAAAATCCCATGAATGATTTGTTGCTGTTTACTGCATGATTATTCATGGGATAATGGCTTTTTATTGTGCTGTGTGTGAAAATGTTAATCTTGACTGTACAATTTCCATGGGATAATCACCATTTAAACTACCAATTTCCCCCTGTGTGATAAAGTCCTTAGGAAGTGTTTCACAAACTACCTGCACTGACCCTCCTCACAGTAAGAAAAAATTAAATACATATGCTTTCAATTCTCCAAGCTCTTCATTTGGTTATTAATGAAAGACTGAAAATTAAACAGCTATTCTCATTTTATTCTTTTCTGCTGATATCCATAATTTGGACAATGGCATGTGGGGCATGCCATAAAGTGAAAACTACTTAACACAGAGCACAGCCTTGAGAAATAAATTCCAGAGCTATAATCTCACAACAATTTAACATTCTTTGAGCTCCCAATAACTATTTAATGTTTCAAAAACAGACTACAGACTGGGTCATGCTGGTGTTTATATACTACCTTTACAGTCATCGGGGAGTAAGGCTCATGAAGAACACTTTCTGTTAATCAGCATGTATGCAGGTTTATTCATATGTGAGCATGGCTTATCCTTGCACTTCTGTTCTGCAAAAATAGTTGAGAAAATACCACAGGCAAACCATGCTGATGTGCATGAACAGCATCAGTTCACATGGACCATGTTGTATATTATATAAAGTATTTCTTAGTCACAACAATCAAGCCTTTGAAGGGGAAAGGAGCAAACAATGGCAAAGAAAAGATCTACCCTGATGCCTCTGGAAAGCAATGAATGGTGATGAGGAGAAGACCTACACCTGATGGGGTTTCCTTCTCACTATGCCAGCACAGCAAGGTCAGACACTCAAGCTGGAGATGAATGGCAGGTAACTGATTTAAGCAGATGACTTCCAGGAAAGTCTTGGACCAGCTGGCCTTTTTCATTAAGTGACCACCAGTACCACAAAAACACAAAACAAATAAAAATAAAGAAAATAAGTCATATGTTCAGAAAGCAAACATAAATATAACCAGAAACATTAAAACAATATCAAAATATATAAGAAACATACTATTATAAATGCTGGCCATCTGTACTTCGAATTAACCATTCATACACTTAGATGTTCCAAGTGCTGCTTTTGAAACTCCCAGTGTATGAACTGTTATTTCTAGGTGAGCTGTTCGGGCATGCATATCCTTCTAAAATGTTTGCTATGCTGATGAAGTTGGGCATTTTTACCAGCACAGATGGTTACTTCTATGGATGCTAGTAACTGCCATGTTTGTCTGAGACCACTTAATTTATCTGATGAAGACTTGTGAAATGACTTCAAAAGTCCCAGGAGAGGTCATCTTATCTTTGGGGACTGGAGCCAGTTCTGACTGAAGATATTATTCTACAACCTGAACCATAGGTTTCACAAAACTATGGCCTGTACTCAATTGTGTTTTTCTCTTCTGTGGGTGATATAGGTAGGATTACCAGAGTGAAAACTAGAGATAGCTTCTGTAGTTTTTTAATGGTTGTATAGAAGAGAGAGTTTCAGCAGGTATTGCTTGTTACCTGTTTGGATAACAAACAGCACATACTGAAATTCCTTATTACACACAACCATTAAAGTTAATAGAGGCGTGTCCAGTTTTCAATCTGCTGTAACATATTATGTAGGCTTGTTTTTACACATTTCCATTACCTGTCATTGATATGTGTGCCATAATTATATTCTGACATGGTTATAACATTTCTGATTACTGTATATACTCATGTACAAGTCTAGACATTTGGGTTGAAAATTGACCCAAAAAAACTGAGTTGACTTATCCACGGGTCAGTGTAAGTACTGTACTTTAACAGACACACAGATACACACAAAAACCATCCCCTGGTAAAAGGCATGTTTAATCTGCCCTGGAAGCACTGACCTCCCTCCTACTCTCTCATCCATCCAGCCTTTAGTATAAGCACAAATAGTTATGCTGCTGGAATTTTGTAAATTCTTAGATATTGTTTTCCTTTTTTTCAACTTTTACACCCTTCATTACATGCCCTTAAATTTTACCCTCGACTTATCCACCGGTCATATCAAAATCCATGATTTTGCCCCCAAAACCTGCCCTTGACTTATCCATTAGGTCGACTTATAGTTGAGTAGATACGGTATACTTATGTTTCCTTTCTGAGTATATGACTTACCTCCCTTATTCTATTTATTTTGTGCTTTTCTAGTATCAGTAGTCTTTTTTCTGTGGGTTTTAGTATCTGAGACCTTTTCCTTGTTTCATTTTTTTATCCCTTCATTCAAGAGTCACTAGACAGAAATGAATCTGAGCTGCAGGTGTCTTTCCCTTCTCCAGTGCTAAACAGCATGTTTCATGTGAACTGATGCCATGCATGTACATGAGCATGCTTTCCTATGCAGTTTCCCCACTCTCATTTTGCTTAAAAAATGAACTGTATGGAAAGCTTGCTTATTTACTTACTTACTTACTTATTTAACAAACAACAAAAACAGAGAGGCAGTTACTCTAACACCAACTGTCATAACCGACACTCTCTCTCAGAAGGACTGACAGCATCAACATTCCATAATTCAAGTGTCAACTGTCAACTGCCACTCGAACTGTAATAGGTTCGACTACAGCTCTATCTTGTGAACACATAAATGTCATTTCCTAACATTCCCCTCAAAATGACATGTGGTGTGTCCCATGTGTCATTTACACTTAACCTTTACAAACTGTGAGCTTAATCACTGAAACCTAACTTGTTGGCCAATTACGTGTGCCTTTCTACAGATACAGGTTTCGTGATAATGTCCGCTACATTGTCCTTTTCTTATTACTCAATAGCCCATGCTATTGGCACACCTGGCTCTGCCTTCCCTGGTGCTATCAATCCTCGATTTCTTTTGCCCAACAGGCCTTGCCAACCCACCAAATATATCTTGGCTACATTCTGCCACAAATGCCAGAGCCCTGGGTTTTTCACCCCCTCTTGCTCTGTGTATGTTCTCTTGGACCTTTCTGGAGTGTTTACAATTCTTTTTGACTGCTGTCACAGAAGAGGCTTGTGCCTGCTTTATTACAAAGAATTTTCCTTTCTGAGACCTCATGGGTGTCATGAACATGCCTTGACCACCCTCAGTGTCACTATCATTAACACTGTCCTGAGTGTCTTGTCCATGAGTCTCAACTTGTTCTTGTTTTA
>NW_024806245.1:0-4116 GCF_019175285.1 Sceloporus undulatus | reverse complement strand
TTGTATGGTTGGGTTAATTAGTTATCAATGTAGTAATATGGGGGTATTATTTTAAATTTGTATAGCATGCATATATTGTGAATATGAGGGGTGATGAGTGGTGTAGTGTTGGGAAAGATTCTTGATGGTGGTTTATAGTGAAGATAATTGTTTAGTACAGGAAAACAGATGTGTGTGTGATGCAGTTACCGCATTATGATTTCACTTTAACTTCCATGGTTTCATCCTATGAAATTCTGAGATTTGCAATTTATGAAGGGATATTTTGAATGATCAATTAACACCTTGCTAACATTTTATCTGTTCAGGCTCCATCATCATATTTGTAGTTTCGTTAGGTATTCAAAATTCTCTGTAAGAGTATTCTTGTGCCTCAGCAAATTCCAAAACCCAAGAGGCCATTAGATGCTGCCTTGGCAGTTAAAGTGGAATCATTGCACTGTTATTGTGCAGTGTGAAAGGGACCTGTGAGTCTACTCTAGTCAGGATTTGCAACTGGTTTTATGCCAGTTATTTCCAGTTAGAACACTTCTAGCATGTGAAAACATCAGGTAAAGCTTTTCTGCTAAAATAAACTTATTTGGACCATCCCTCCATTTGGCCCAAAGCAAATCACATGAAAACATGAATCAATCCTACTTCTATCAAATGGCTACAAAAGAGTGGAAATAGCAGCAATCATGTGACTTCTAGCTCCAGAAAATGCTGTAAGAAGTGAAATTTCCTTTTGACCTTCATAGCTATTATGTACTGAAATCCATACAATATTTATAATTGGGTAAAGGTGCCTTTCAGGTGAGGTATGACATAGATTTAGTAGTTTAGGTTATTTTGTTGAATGTAGTCCTTGATGCGCTTTATAGTATAGTAAGATATTTCATTTTATTTTTTGATTACCTTTAGCAAAATAAAAATATGACAGCTCTTTGATTATTTCTGAATAAAATGCTTTTTTAACATGTCAGTAGTCATGTGAGAAGATCAGATATTCAAGTGAAGTCTTATGAAAGACAAATGCTTTCTTAAAGTAGAAATAAATGTGACAACAATTTGTAGTCTTCTAACATTTTCACACCAGAACATTGATAACATCCCCCCATACAATTGTTTTAGAAATAACAAAGATTCTTAAGGCACCTTCAAAAAAAAATTTTTTTTAAGGAAGCAATGATAAGCATTTTGTCCATAACAAAAAATTCAAAACACATATTAGTAACTTTTATTAAAACAGTCAAAAACAGTGATGTGAAGTGCCTGCTTGTGCCTTTTCCACTAATCTAGGAAATATGTGTGAAGAAGAGGCAGAAATATACCAATCTAGCAACAGCCAATCAGGAGTCACCTGGTGACAGCCAATAGAATGTTGGCTGGTAAGAGAAGAAGTCCATTACTGGGAGTTGGAGTCAGATCAGGTTTTCATTCCAGACAGTTAGGGTCTGGTTGTTTGAAAGTCCAGAGGCTAGGGGCTGTGAGATCTAAAGTTTGGATGAGAACGACTTAACTCTATGACAAGGACTGATAGGGAACAAGTTCAAAAGTGAGAGACTTCTTCCCACTACATTTTAAACTGCTTGACAAATCAGTTTGAAGCAGTTTAAATGACCCTAGTTCACACTTGAGCCGAATCGCTGAAGCAATTCAGAGATGGGGGCAAGCCTTTTACAGACCATGTGCCCAAACTGCAACCCAAAACCCACTTATTTATCACCAAGTTCCACATTCCTCTCACTTTCTAGTAACAAACTCTGGTGAACTCTGTGGTGGGATGACAGAGTGTGTGCCCACAGAGAGTGCTCTGAGTGCCACCTGTGGCACGCATGCCATAGGTTCACCACCACTGTCCTAGACCCATTAAACCTGTGTCTTTTTGACACTGATTTTTCCCACGTAAATCGATTCTGCGCAAGTGTGAACCAGATGCAGATCGGAATCAATTTCAAGAATCAATTTGAAGAATCTAATTCACAAATTATTGATTCAGTGTCAGTGTGAATGAGATATGGATCAGAATCGATTTACTATGACATGATAAAGGGTCGCAGGGTGGGGGAAGTGGAAATTAGCAACAGCTCCCCTATGAAACTATGTAAATGTGATTGCAGTGATGGACAGAGGGGGGAAATATCCCACTGAAAACGCTTCAAATTGAACCGATTCATTTGCCAATGTGAACTACAAGTGGGTTATTTTGAGAGACTCCCACAGGAAACAGTTTAAATTGGATTGATTCATTCATCAATGTGAATCACAAGTGGATTATTTTATTTTATTTTATAGCAAAAAAAAAAAAAATGAAATTGGGACAAATGTAGTGGGAACCACACTCCACTGCCGAATCGATCCATCGATTCAGATCGCAAAGCGATTTATTTGTAAGTGGGAACGAGGCCTTGAGTTCTTATATAACACTCCAAGTGAGGGAATTGCTGGTGTGATATCCTGAGGGATAGGGTTAGCCTGAGTGTTAGTACAGTGGTGCCTCGGGTTACGAAAGTAATTCGTTCCGCGGCCGCTTTCGTAACCCGAAAAGCCTTCGTAAGCCGAATTGCCATAGGCGCTAATGGGGAAAAGCTGCGATTCCGTGCGAAAAAGCCGAAAAAAGCACCAAAAGTTTTTTCGTAACCTGAAAAAACATTCGTAACCCGAAACAATAATTCCCTATGGGATTTTTTCGTATCCCGAAAATTTCGTAACCTGGGTATTTCGTATCCCGAGGTACCACTGTATAGAAATAAGGACAGAAGAATAAGTAAATGAGGATTGTGTGAGGGTCCTAAGTGAGAATAACTGGAGTTCTCTAAAGAGAGAGAGAGGAGTAAAAAGTATAACTAAGGCGGGTTACAGACCACCCATTTGGGGCAGCCTGTAGGCACGCCTTTCCCCGGTGTATCGGGGCCTCAGCTGGCAGAGTGGCAGCCGCTGAGGCCCCGATCCGCCGCTTTCCAGGCTGCAGGGAAGCAGCAAAAGGCCCCTTCCCTGCAGCCTGGAAAGGGGTGTCCAGACACCCCGCGGCGGCGGGGAGGAGGAGAAAGGGGCCGCTTGGCCCCTTTCTCCTTTGGTCCGCTGGGCGCAGCCATCTGAAGGCTGCGCCCAGTGGACCAAACCAGGAAGGAGCTCCGAAACGGAGCTCCTTCCTGCTCCGTGCTAAGGGTGCACTATGCGCCCTGGCGCGGAGTGAGGACATCACATCCGCGCTGCCCCGTATAGAGGCGGCACAGCCGTGACGACCTCATGGCGATGGCCATGTGGAACGGCCGCCGCCATTTTGTGCGTGCGGAGCGTGCACTAGGGTTAGGGGGTGCAGAAGCACCGCCCCTTTCTAAGCCTAGTACGCACTCCACGCGTACTGAAGTGCCCGTTTGTAACGGGCCTAAGTTCTCAGTTCACATTCCCTGCGAAGTTGAATGAGACTCTTGGAGAACTTCAAATCACGCTGCCACCACTAAATGAATTTATAACCTTTCCTTAACACACACTGGGACTTGTTAAGGATTTATAGTTCTTTTCTCTTTCTAAACTAAGCAAGCGATAACCGAACTAAGGCACGTATAAAGAACTGTAGGAATAGTAGATAATTTTAAATAAAATATTTATTCTATTAACAAAAATAGTATAAATCTTACAAGGTCTTTTGACCTTGTAGGTACAATATGTGTAGTTATCAGATATTCATTTCAAGCAATCCAACAGAATGAAAATTAATAAGGCCTAACCATTCTGACATATTCCTAATTACTGATACAGAGATGGAATTTGCCAGCCTAGATGGGGTTGAGATGAAGCTACTGGCCTTGGCCTAGCACAAACTATCTTCCTGAAGTATGCTTTCTTGACACAGGCTCAACACTGCAGTTTTTCCCAACTGGCAAGATCCACATCAAGTGAGATACTCTCACTTCAGAATCCCCACTGCAGAAGCTCCTCCAACTGATCTCAGAGGCCTTTTACATCCCTCTGTTACACTGCAGAAATAATCCAGTTTGAGAGCACTTTAACTGCCCCAGATCAATGCTAGGGGATTCTGGGAACTGTAGTTTTGTGAGACATTTAGCCTTCTTTGTCAGAGCAATCTGGTGCCATTATAAACTACAATTCCCAGGATTCTCTAGTACTGAG
>NW_024806244.1:3004-4117 GCF_019175285.1 Sceloporus undulatus | reverse complement strand
TCCCCTTTTTGAAGATGGGGACAACGTTTGCCCTCTTCCAGTCTGCTTATTATTGCCAGTGGCTCCAATATTACATTTGCCAGCTCTTTTAGTACCTTTGGATGTAGTTCATCTGGTCCTGGAGACTTAAATTCATTTAGATTAACAAGTTATTCCTCTACTATCTCTTTACTTATTCTGTATTGAAACTCCCTTAATCTGTCCTCTGCTCCATTATCCTCAGGTTGAGCACCCTTTTTCTTTTCTGAGAAGACTGAGGCAAAGAAGGTGTTGAGGAATTCTGCCTTTTCTCTGTCTTCTGTTCGCATTTTGCCATCTTCTCCACGCAGTGGCCCTATCGTTTCCTTCTTCTTCCTTTTGCTGCGGCTATATCCAAAAAAGCCCTTTTTATTCTTTTTAACCTCTCTAGCAAGCCTGAGTTCATTCTGTGCTTTAGCTTTTCTGACTTTACCCTTACACATGCCTGCTATTTCTTTGAATTCCTTTTTCCTGATTTCCCCCTTTTTCCATTTCTTATACATGTTCCATTTCAAACTTAGCTCGGTTGAAAGTTCCTTAGTCATCCATCCTGGTTTCTTGAGACACCTCCCATTTTTCTTTTTCACTGGAACTGTTTGAAATTGTGCCTTCAGTATCTCCCTTTAGAGAAAGTCTCATCTGTCCTGAACTCTTTATCTTTTAGTATTTCTGACCATGGAATCGCCCTCAATACTTCTCTAAGTTTACTGAAATCCGCTCTCCTTAAATCTGGAATGTGTGTTTGACTTTGCCTGGTTTCTCCTTTCCACTGTATTACAAACTCCAGGAGAACATGGTCACTTCCACTTAATGATCCCACCACTTGCACCCCATTAACCAAGTCATCCTTGTTGGTTAGGATCAGATCTAAAATAGCTGACCCCCTTGTTGCCTCTTCCACCTTTTGGACAATGAAATTGTCTTCCAGGCAAGTGAAGAATTTGCTAGGCCTTGAGGATTTTGCTGAGTTTGACGTCCAGCAAATATCAGGATAGTTGAAGTTGCCCATCACTACTACATCTCTCTTTTCTGACTGTGTGGTCATCTGTTCTAGAAAGATATCATCCAATTCCTCAGTCTGACTTGGGGGTCTGT
>NW_024806244.1:0-2904 GCF_019175285.1 Sceloporus undulatus | reverse complement strand
CATCACTTGCACCCCATTAACCAAGTCATCCTTGTTGGTTAGGATCAGATCCAAAATAGCTGACCCCCTTGTTGCCTCTTCCACCTTTTGGACCATGAAATAGTCTTGCAGGCAAGTGAGGAATTTGCTAGACCTTGAGGATCTGGCTGAGTTTGACTTCCAACAAATATCAGGGTAGTTGAAGTCGCCCATCACTACTACATCTCTCTTTTCTGACTGTGTGGTCATCTGTTCTAGAAAGATATCATCCAATTCCTCAGTCTGACTTGGGGGTCTGTAGTAGACTCCCACCATAACATCCTTGTTGTTTCCCTCCCTTTTAATTTTTATCCAGATGCTCTCCACCTGGCTTCCATGATTGATGTCCTGGATCTCTTCACTGGTGTAAATATCTCTGACATATAGTGCTATTCCTCCTCCTTTCCTGTTTGGCCTATTTCTCTTAAAAAGGTTATACCCCTCTATTTCCACATTCCACTCATGAGACTCATCCCACCAGGTTTCAGTGATGCCTATTATATCATATTTGTTTTTCTGTACTAGGAGTTCAAGTTTTTCTAATTTTTTTCATCTCTATCCAGGACAGGATGTTTGGATGCTGTACTCTGCCAATGGAAATCTTGCTACAACACCAGATAAATTTTTAAAGGAGAGATGTTTTTATTGAATTAAAGATGGATGTGAATTTATGCAGGACATGAGAGTTGCTCATGTTATTTATTTTTATATTGTACCCAATTTAATGTCTGTAATGCTCTCATATTTTCACAGTTTACAGAGTACCATGACTCCTTATGTTGAAAAAAGGTACATTGGTTTAAAAGTGAAATAGTTTCCCTGGATTGAGATGGAAAGAATAATATAGTGCCATCTGCATACTGATGGCACTAGACCCCCCAAACCAAAACAACTCTCTGCAGTTTCAAACACATGTTAAATAACATGAGAGACAGAGGCAACACCAGAGGACCCCACAGACAAATGGTCAAGGGGGTCAAACATGAGTTCTCCAACACTACTTTCCAAAATCAGCCTCCTAGAAGGAACACTGGTGGTGGTGGTGGTGTGCCTTCAAGTCATTTTTGACCTATGGTGACCCTAAGGTGACCCTATCATGCAGTTGTCTTGGCAAGTTTCTTCAGGGGAGGTTTGCCATTTCCATTTTCTGAGGCTGAGAAAGTGTGACTTGCTTAAGTTCACCAAGTCGGTTTCCATGACAGAACGGGAAATTGAACCCTGATCCCCAGAGTCCTAGTCCAACGCTCAAACCACTACACCATGCTGACTCTTTGGAAGAATATCCCGTTATTAAAAAAAATGGCTTCTCCTAGCTTCTCCGCACATGCTTCATTGATGGAAGGAAAGTGGGAAGCCTCAATTACATTTTAGAAGTGTGACAAATGATCCCACCTTCAGCGTTTCTGCAACAGTTCAGCAACATTTTGGCAACATAAGTCTCTCTATGTGATAAGGTCCATAGCCACAGTAAAACACCACTTAAATAGGTGTTACATAGGTGTGCTTTACATAGGCATGTAGGTGCTGGCCATGAGAATGTAATGCTGAATTAGATAAATCTTTGGACTTGATCCAGCATTGGGAGGATGGTGGACAATCAGACAACAACTGGCTGAGTTCCCTTATCTAGCCAGCTGGAGGAATACAGCCAGCTGATGCCTGCTGCTCTCACCCCCCTCACCCTCCACCAGTCACTGAATGAACTCTTGAGTGTTCAGCCTGAAAACAGATAGGCTGGGCACACAGGGAGGAGGAAGGTATAGCTATGCCAGGATCTCAGCCTATGTATTGCGCCAAAATATATAAATATGTGAAGAGAACCAGCAATGGGGCATACGTGATTCTCTAGATATTGCTGGGCCACAATTCTCATCAGCCTTAGGAAGCAAAGACAATGGTGAGGGATCATGATTTGCAGTAACTTAATCATTTTAAGCATGCTGTTTTAATAATAACAAAATTAGAAAACTCATGTGTGTGTGTGTGCGAGAGATAGAGAGAGAGAGAGAAGCCTAGTGATACTCAGTACTCCACATTTCATTGCTTGTAATACTATCATATCTATGCAGGTTGCAAGCTTCATTGCCCATAATTTCAAGCTGGTCGCAGTGCTCCTGACCACTCAGCATATCTCTATCCTTATGCTTTGCCCACAAAGAGATATTTCATTTTTTTAAATTGTCTGCTTTTCAATACCTCAGCTCTGGAGCAGCCAACAGGAACTTTCTCTTCTGAGCAATTATTCTATCAAAGTGAGGGCAACCAAGCATTCCATATAAGTGACTCACTCCAACCTGATTGTGCCACATCCATATGCATGATGACTTTTCCACCCTGTAATGAATGACCCAGCAAGGTATTTGAGGCATAATATTTGACATTCTCCACAATTAAATAATAGTGAAAGATGGCTCATCGGCTAGCCCTCCATTAGTTACTCAGCATAGTAAGCATTACTATCCATTCTGGCATTGTTAATTTCAATTTTATCTTTTTAAAATGTACCTTTAAAATGTACCTTTAAAAATATACAGAGAAGAGAAGGTTAAGAGGTGATATGATAGCCCTGTTTAAATATTTGAAGGGATATCATGTTGAGGAGGGAGCAAGCTTGTTTTCTGCTGCTCCAGAGACTAGGACCTGGAACAGTGGATGCAAGCTACAGCAAAAGAGATTCCACCTCAACATTAGGAGGAACTTCCTGACAGTAAGGGATGTTTGACAGTGGAACAAACTCCCTCAGAGTGTAGTGGAGTCTCCTTCCTTAGAGGTCTTCAAACAGAGACTGGATGGCCATCTGTCGGGGATGCTTTGATTGTGATTTCCTGCATGGCAGGAGGTTGGACTGGATGGCCCTTGCGGTCTCTTCCAACTTTATGATTCTAT
>NW_024806243.1:0-4118 GCF_019175285.1 Sceloporus undulatus | reverse complement strand
TCATTGGGCTTTTTAGTTGTTGCATCACACTGTTGACTCATCTCCATCTTGGGGTCTACTCCTAGATCCCTTTCATAGAATAATAGAATCGTAGAGTTGGAAGAGACTGCAAGGGCCATCCAGTCCAACCCCCTGCCATGCAGGAAATCCAAATCAAAGCATCCCTGACAGATGGCCATCCAGCCTCTGTTTAAAGACCTCCAAGGAAGGAGACTCTATCACCCTCCGAGGAAGGAGTGCATTCCACTGTCGAACAGCCCTTACTCTCAGGAAGTTCCTCCTAATGTTCAAGTGGAATCTCTTTTCCTGTAGCTTGCATCCATTGTTCCGGGTCCTGTTTTCTGGAGCAGCAGAAAACAAGCTTGCTCCCTCTTCAACATGACATCCTTTCAAATATTTAAACAGGGCTATCATATCACCTCTTAACCTTCTTTTCTCCAGGCTAAACATCCCCAGCTCCCTAAGTCGTTCCTCATAGGGCATGGTTTCCAGACCCTTCACCATTTTTGTCGCCCTCCTTTGGACATGCTCCAGTTTCTCAATGTCCTTTCTGAATTGTGGTGCCCAGAACTGGACACAATATTCTAGGTGGGGCCTGACCAGAGCAGAATAGAGTGGCACTATTACTTCTCTTGATCTAGACACTATACTTCTATTGATGCAGCCTAAAATAGCATTGGCCTTTTTAGCTGCCGCATCACACTGTTCACTCATGTTCAACTTGTGGTCTACTTGGACTCCTAGATCCCTTTCACACGTAGTTTCATTCAGCCAGGTGTCACCCATCCTATATCTGTGCATTTTATTTTTCCGCCCTAAGTGCAATACCTTACATTTCTCCGTGTTGAATTTCATTTTGTTAGCTTTGGCCCAGCTTTCTAGTCTATTCAGGTCATTTTGAATCTTGATCCTGTCCTCTGGAATATTAGCTATTCCCCCTAATTTGGTATCATCTGCAAATTTGTTAAGTATGCTCCCAATTCTGTCATCCAGGTCATTGATAAAGATGTTGAATAGCACTGGGCCCAGGACAGAGCCCCACTGGACACCCCACTGGTCACTTCTCTCCAGGATGAAAAGGAGCCATTGTTGAGCACCCTTTGGGTTCGGCCGGTCAACCAATTACAGATCCATTTAACAGTTACCTTGTCTAGCCCACCTTTTACAAGCTTGTTTGCAAGAATGTCATGGGGAACTTTGTCAAAGGCCTTACTGAAATCAAGATATACTATATCCACAACATTCCCTTCATCTACCAAGCTAGTAATTTTATCAAAGAAAGAGATAAGGTTTGTCTGGCATGACTTGTTTCTCTGAAACCCATGTTGACTCTTTGTGATGATGGCATTGCCTTCTAGATGTTCACAGACTCTCTGTTTAATGATCTGCTCCAAAATCTTTCCTGGGATTGATGTCAGACTAACTGGGGGATAATTGTTGGGATCCTCTTTTTTCCCCTTTTTGAAGATGGGGACAACGTTTGCCCTCCTCCGTTCTGCTGGGACTTCTCCTGTTCTCCAGGAGTTTTCAAAGACTATGATTGCCAATGGCTCCGATATTACATTTGCCAGTTCTTTTAATACCCTTGGATGGAGTTCATCTGGTCCCGGAGACTTAAATTCATTTAGATTAATAAGGTGTTCTTCTACTATCTCTTTACTTATTCTGTATTGAAATGCCCCTATTCTGTCCTCTGCTCCATTATCCTCAGGTTGAGCACCCTTTTCCTTTTCTGAGAAGACGGAGGCAAAGAAGGTCTTGAGTAATTCTGCCTTTTCTCTGTCTTCTGTTAGCATTTTGCCATCTTCTCCATTCAGTGAACCTACCGTTTCCTTCTTCTTCCTTTTGCTGCGGACATATCCAGAACAGCCCTTTTTGTTCTTCTTAACCTCTCTAGCAAGCCTGAGTTCATTCTGCGCTTTAGCTTTTCTGACTTTACCCTACAAATGCCTGCTATTTCTTTGAATTCCTTTTTTGTGATTTCCCCCTTTTTCCATTTCTTATACATGTTCCGTTTCAAACTTAACTCGGTTGAAAGTTCCTTAGTCATCCATCCTGGTTTCTTGAGACATCTCCCGTTTTTCTTTCTCACTGGAACTGTTTGAAATTGTGCCTTCAGTATCTCCCTTTTGAGAAAGTCCCATCCGTCCTGAACTCCTTTATCTTTTAGTATTTCTGACCATGGAATCGCCCTCAATACTTCTCTAAGTTTACTGAAATCCGCTCTCCTAAAGTCTAGGATGCGTGTCTGACTCTGCCTGGCTTCTCCTTTCCACTGTATTACAAACTCCAGGAGAACATGGTCACTTCCACCGAAGGATCCCACCACTTGCACCCCATTAACCAAGTCATCCTTGTTGGTTAGGATCAGATCTAAAATAGCTGACCCCCTTGTTGCCTCTTCCACCTTTTGGACCAGGAAATTGTCTTCCAGGCAAGTGAGGAATTTGCTAGGCCTTGAGGATTTTGCTGAGTTTGACTTACAACAAATATCAGGATAGTTGAAGTCACCCATCACTACTACATCTCTCTTTTCTGAGTGCGTGGTCATCTGTTCTAGAAAGGTATCATCCAATTCCTCCGTCTGACTTGGGGGTCTGTAGTAGACTCCGACCATAACATCCTTGTTGTTTCCCTCCCCTTTGATTCTTATCCAGATGCTCTCCTCCTGGCTTCCATGACTGATGTCCAGGATCTCTTCACTGGTGTAAATATCTCTGACATATAGTGCTGTTCCTCCTCCTTTCCTGTTTGGCCTATTTCTCTTTAAAAGGTTATACCCCTCTATTTCCACATTCCAATCATGAGACTCATCCCACCAGGTTTCAGTGAGGCCTATTATATCATATTTGCTTTGTTGTACTAGGAGTTCGAGTTCATCTTGCTTATTTCCCATGCTCTGTGCATTAGTGTAGAGACATCGCAGACCATGGGTCCCTTTTACTTGCTGCCTGTGCAAGTTTTTTTGCCTCCCACTGTTGGGTCCTTGCACTGTTTGCCTTGTCTCCTCTATGTCAGTTTGACTATTTTCGCCATCCCTTTCGCCTTCCTTAATATTGTCTCCCTTCCCCTCGGAACTCAGTTTAAAGCCCTCCTGATCAAGTTCTTGAGACTGTTGGCAAAGACATTTCTTCCAACTGGCGTGAGATGCAACCTGTCTGTTGCAAGAAGTCCCTCCTCATGGAACCGCAGCCCATGATCGAAGAATCCAAATCCTTCTCGGCGGCACCATCTGCGAAGCCAGTTGTTCACATCCGCTATTTTCCTCTCCCTTCCTGGACCATGCCCTTCAACTGGCAGAAGAGACGAGATGACAACCTGTACATCCATTCCTTTCAGCTTCCTACCAAGCGCCTCGTAATCCCTTTTGATGTTCTGAAGGCTGTGTCTTGCAGTATCATTAGTTCCCACGTGGACCAAAAGGAAGGGGTATTTGTCAGTAGGCTTCACCAGTCTTGTCAGCCTCTCTGTCACATCACGGATCTTTGCACCTGGAAGACAACACACCTCTCGAGACATCTTGTCAGGCCTACAAATCACTGCTTCTGTACCCCTCAGCAAGGAGTCCCCCACTACGACCACACGCCTCCTCCGAGGCTTAGCAGCGACTGTTCCATCGGGTGGGACTCTCAGGCTCCCCTGCTCTGTCCCTGAAGTCTGTCCATGCTGCTCTTCTTCATCCTCCTTGATATGGGAAAGAGCTTCGAATCGATTCTCTAGCTGCAAGCTCCCCGAACAATTCCTTCTTGGCTTACTTCTCTTTGTGATATTCCTCCAGCTGTCTGCCTCCACTGTTTGGCAAGTGACCTCTTCCACCCGAGCATCTTCCTCTGCGTGGTACTCATCCAAGATGGTTAGTTCTATTGTGTCCAGGAAATCCTCTTGTTCCCTAATATGCTGAAGTGTAGCTACTCTGGCCTCCAGCTGCTGCACTTTCTCCTCCAAGAGTGCTACCAACTTGCACTTGGTGCATGTGAAGTTCTCGACTTCTGTAGGCAAAGAAGAGAAACATCCCACAAGAGTTGCAGGTGACTGCAGCAGACCCCTCGCTGTCCATACTGCAAAGGCTCTGGAAGTTGGTATATAAAGCTAGTCTGCTAGCTCCGCCCCCTTGTGAC
>NW_024806242.1:0-4119 GCF_019175285.1 Sceloporus undulatus | reverse complement strand
GATGAGGGGATTATATCCAAGGAAGGAGCAATGTGTGGTAAAGCCTTAAAGCCATCCAGAGATATGAGTGATAAACAACCAAACACTTTCGAAGACAAACAAACACCAGAACAAGAGCCAGGACAAAGACAGGCTATCCAGAGTAGTAGTGAAACTGAGGATGAGCATGACAGAACCAGGCTTTATTCCACGAAGGACTGAAGGAGTCAGGAAACCCCCAGAGAGGTTTGTGGTACAAGAGGCACGAGCTTGCACCATTGTGGTAGAAGAGGCCTATGTTATAATGACATGCTCAGGTATCCAGTAACTGAGCAGAAGAGGTGGAATATGGCTATGGATCTGGAGATTAATGCATTAGTGGATAGAAAAGTGCTTGAAGTGGTTGATAGACCTAAAGAGCAGCAAGTAGTTGTCTGTAGATGGGTCTACAGGAAGAAGGACATGCCTGATGGGACTGTGAAATATAAGGCTAGAATAGTAGCTAAAGGATACTAACAGAGTCGGTTTGAGAATTATGATAGGACATTCTCACTGACAGCCAAGGCAGAGAGTCTCAGAATGGTGTTTGCTGTGGCTGTCAGAAGGAACTTAGTGGTTCAACATTTCGACTTCGAGACTGTTAGGGAGTGGAAAGACGCACTGTGTACACCACGACCACCTGCAGGGATTCACCACGTCGACAGGATGCCAAAGAGAAGGAATCTGAAGAGATGTCTGCAAAAGTATTCTGGCCAAGAAGGAGAGTATTCACCACTGTCAATACCCTTGAGCTCCTGGCTTGAAAAATAACAACAAGAGCACTTCAAGCCTTCACTAGTCTACACAAAGGCTTTAATAAATAAGTTACTTTAATAAAATAAAATACTTTGCCAACCAAACACCCATAGCAACAAAACAGAGAGGCAGTTACTCAAACACCGTCCACAAGATAGAGCTGTAGCGGAACCTATTACAGTTCCAGTGGCAGTTAACAGTTGAAACTTGCATTATGGAATGTTGATGCTGCCAGTCCTTCTGAGTTAGAGAGTGTCAGTTATGAAAGTTGATGGAAGAGTAACTGCATCTCTGTGTTGTTGTTATGGTTGTTTGGTTAACAAAGTAACTTTATTATTAAAGCCCTCATGTAGAATGAAGGCTTGAAGTGCTCTTGTCGTTATTTCTCAAGCCGGGAGCTTTATTATTATTATTATTATTATTATTATTATTATTATTATTATTATTAACCTTTATTTATAAAGCGCTGTAAATTTACACAGCACTGTACATACAATCTTTTTAATTGGATGGTTCCCTGCCCTCAGGCTTACAATCTAAAGGCCATTTGCAGTGGTGAAGGAATATTCTCCTTCTTGGCCTGAATACCTTTGCATACATCTCTTTAGATTCCTTCTCCCTGGCGTCCTGTTGATGTGGTTAAACTCTGTAGGTGGTTGTGGTGGACACAGTGCATCTGTCCATGCCCTAACAGTTATATGGGCATCTCTAACTGATCCGATAACTAGCCTGGCTGCCATATTTTGGACTAAATGAAGTTTCTGGACTAGGCACAAGGGTAGCCCAATTTAGAATGTATTAGCTGGAGCTTATAATGGGCACTTGTGACTGTTGCATTCACCTTTTGACATCTGAAGTTACAAGTCAAGAAGCACTCCCAAACAGCCCCAAGAGTCAATGAGCCATGCCTATGTACTTTATGTACTTTAAGGTCTGAAGGCTGCTCTTTATGGCAGCTCAAAGAGACTATTGTTTTTCCTGAATGAGGTGGGAGGATTCATGCGACAGGGGGAGCACATCTTTCAGCAGAGGAAGTCAAGATGCAAGATATGTCCACATAGCTAGAAGGAAAAGCCATAGAGTGGCTGGTAGATTTCTGTGACACAGGAGACTAATACGATGACTTTGACACCTTTATGACCATCCTCTGAGCCCAGTTTGAGGACCCATGTCAGCAAGAGAAGGCACACACCAACATCCAGAAGATGAAGCAGGTTGCCAAGTCAGGGGCAGAATGCTAGCACCTGGCAGTCTACATTCCAAACTGTGTCAGAACTGTGGAGCTCAACCATCAATGTAAACAACCAGCCTTTGAGGATAAATCAAAACTTTTATTGAATACATTAGAAGTTTCCAAGTCTGTGTTTAAGTTGAAACTGATCACATCCCACCACAATACAATATACAAACCCCAAAAGCTAAAAATCACTCCTCCTAAATTTGCCGCATTCCCAAGCTAGCTTCAGTTATTACATATCCCACCACCTGTCCCCTCTCACTATTATAAAAGCACTACCAGGCTAAAAGCATATACGACGTAAATACCCCCACACATTCCAGACAGCATAGGCAAAAGCGAATCAAACACTCAAGGCCAAGGGAAAGCTAATTCAACCCTCCTGCTCATACAAAGAAATGCCAAACTCTTCCATCACATATATCCATAACCCAGAACACGCATCCCATCCTGGCAGACCCAACTATGTAGCATGAATTTTTAATGCTACAAGGAAACCCTGAGATTTTAATCAGACAAATGCATCTAGAGCGTGAGGTTGAGGCCATGTGGCTCAGTATAAAGTCTGGCAAGCAAAGGCAGTCTTGGGAATCTAAGCTGGGATGAGGTAGCAGCTCCAAAACAAACAAACAAACAAACAAACAAACAGCTTCATTTATATACCTCTTCATACTGAACTAGCAGTGTCTAAGTGGTTTACAACTGTAAGCTAATTGCCCCCAACAAACTGGAGACTCATTTTAGCTATCTTCTTGGAAGGATGCAAGCTTCAGTCAAGCTTGAGCCTTTTCACTGATATTAAACTCGCAACCTTATGGTTTGTGAGTGAGTGAGTGCTGCAGTGGCTCCTTGCACCACCAGGGCTCCACAAAAAGCCCAGCCAAGCAGGGGTTATGCCAATAGACTTGAAAAAGGAGAGGTGTGGGATGAAGGCCAGTTAGGTCCCCATGAAGATGCCCTCTGAGGAGAGACTTAGGGAGCTGGGATGTTTAGTCTGGAGAAGAGGTTGAGAGCCCTGCTTAAGTAATTGAAGGGCTGTGATATTGAGGAAGGAGAAAGCTTGTTTTCTGCTGCTCCAGAGACCAGGACCTGGAGCAATGGATGCAAGCAACAGGAAAAGAGATTCTGGCTCAACATTAGGAGGAAGTTCCTGAGAGTAAGGGCTGTTCGACAGTGGAACACACTTCTTCTTCAGAAGTTTTGGTGGAGTCTCCTGCCTTTAAACAGATGCTGGATGGCCTTCTGTTGAGTATGCTTTGATTGAGAGTTCCTGCATGGCAGAATGGGCTCAAACTGCATGCCTGTTGGGGTCTCTTCCAGTTCCATGATTCTGTGATTCTATGAAAAACATGTTTAGGGGAACAAAGTGTCATTAAATCCTGTGCCTTTGCCTTTATCATTGTTATTACGTAGACCTATGTATATGAATGAGCTTTCATTCACATTCAGTCGATTAAACTTGTGCTCTTCTTTCTATTGCTTTTTGTGCCTCCAAGTCATGTTTGACCTGTGGTGCTCTAAGGCAGACGTTTAATAGGGTTGTTGCTGTTTTGGACAGGGTTCTTAAGAGGGGGTTTCCCATCGCCATATCCTGAAGCTGAGAGAATGGACTTTCCCAGGGTCACCCTGTGGGTTTCCATGGCCACGTGAAATTCAAACATTGGTCATCAGTCATAGTCCAATGCTGAAACTTGTAGCATCATGCAATTTCATACAATGTATCAGTGTTGTGTCCCTTGCTGGATATAAAATTGAGTACATAGAAATTAATAGCTTTATATGAAACATGATTTTGTTTGACTTTTTAAACTCACATTTATATATTATAGTAGGTGCATCTGGCCACACATTGCTGTGGCTCAGTCTGATTAAATGGAAAAGAAAGAAAAGAGAAAGTGCACTTTTCTAAAATACTTAATTTCACGCTTATGGGCATATAATATTTTTTGATGTTCCATTGTCTGTGCAGATATAGAAATTGTCTGGTTTGCTGACTCTAGAACATGCAGCATATAATTGTCCATGTGAGAATCAATCTGTCTCTAGATCTAGTAATCAAGTGTCATAGGGTTCCTATGACTTTAGCTTCATTTAAACAGATCTTTTCC
>NW_024806241.1:0-4121 GCF_019175285.1 Sceloporus undulatus | reverse complement strand
ACATGAAAATAATGAACAGGTGATATTACACCCCATGGAAGCTAAACAAACCCTTATAAATTAGCACAGGGGAATTAATTGTTGGGGGTGTGATTGTGAAAAGGGAAACATCTATCATATATGGTGGCATTGCAGGGAAATTCAGAAATTTTGGAAGAAAGTACATGACTCAATACAGCAGATATTGGGAATAAAATTCCCGATGAGCCCTAAGTTGTACTTACTCAATATAACTTCGATTTTAAGCCCATGGGACGAAAGACAATATTGGAGGATTATATTTTGTAAAAGCAGCTAGAATTGAAATAGCAAAGTTATGGAAGTCAGATGAGACTCCAAGACGGGAAAATTGGATGCAGAGAGTTAATGATTACAGGGAACGGGACAAACTCTCTTGTAGGGCTCAGAATTACGATATGAAAAAGAGAAGAGGAATGGGAGAAAGAATTGAATTTAAATCCGAAGCTCATTGAGGTCTGAATTAACTGGAATTGAATCTACAAAGTCTGTCCTTCAAAAATTTGTTTAAATGTGTATTTTTATTCTCTAATTAATTATAGGTCAGTAGAAGAAAGTTTGAGTCTCCTGCTTAAAGAAAACCATGATAAAGAAGGAATCGAATACTGCGAAGTTATGTATACGTTATTTTGACAATAGATAAGAATATAAATGGAAACTGATATTATCAATAAGCAATTGGGATATATTGTGTTCATACGTTTTAGAGTTGTGCATAAAATTTGTGTTTAAAAGCAGGGTTCGGTTATAATATGATGAAAGTGAGCTCTTTGAAAGGCCAAGAAGACAGAAAGCAGAAAGTGGGTCCAAGGAAACGGAAAGATTTGTGACAGTGATGTTATGGATACTGGATTTGTGTCGTTTATTTCTGTTGTTATGACTCAGAAAATAATAAAGATTATATAAACGTCAAATTTGTAATGAAGATTACTATGTATTGTGGGAAGAAATGGTAATATCTGGGGAAATATGTACAAAGGATTTACATTGAAAAGGGGAGGGAATAATTCCAGTTCAAAATAAAACTGGTATAGGTCAAGTATGAAGACAAATAGAGAATTATGGACTCTCATCCATAGAGTCGCCATGAGTCTAAATCGACTTGAGAACAAGAAAAGATGTAAAGACTAATTAGCCAGAGATAAAAGAGGATTATTTAAAGAAAGGAGCTAGTAGTCGCTTTAGGTTTGGAAGTTTATTTTAATGTACAGTGGTGCCTCGGGTTACGAAATTAATTCGTTCCGCCATTCCTTTCGTAACCCGAAAATTTCGTAACCCGAAAAACTTTTCCGTTAGCACTGGAAAGCCTATAGCATTTGAATTCGCGCCGAAATGAATTTCGTAACCCGAAAAATATTTCGTAACCCGAAACAGTTTTTGCCAATCCAACTTTTTCGTATCCCGGAAATTTCGTAACCCGATCATTTCGTATCCCGAGGCACCACTGTATTTTGCATTTAGAATTATATGTATATATGGCATTCCTATGTATGTTTGGTAATTTAAAGCTTGTTCATTTGTTTGTTATAAGTTAAGTTTAAAAAATCATCTTTATTTAAGTTTCCAAATACATAAAACACGACCAATACATAATCCAAATAAAAATTGCTTGTAAAAGCAAATCTGAGTCTTGACTGGTCATTTGGGACCCTCTGAAGTCTTCCTTTTCCGTCTTCTGAATCTGAGCCCATTTTAATGTCCTTCGCCTTGAAACCTCCCTCCGAAATATGATGTCTAGCTGTGAATTATTCTTTTACAATTTAAGCAAAAAAAGAAAGACACTGCAAATTTTTTCATTCGATTTTACATAGAAAATTTGCCTACTTCTCTTACTATTTTGTAAGGATAACAACAACTGAAGAAATATATATTTATACAGATGTTCACATCAATTTCATTGTATGGATCTCTCTATATAGTTTTTAATATACACAGTGAGTCATTCGATCATCCTCTGTTGACCTGGGATTAATATAAGAAAGCAAAAAGAAACAGAATATGCATAGCATAATATTCTTAAATTTCATTCTCCCAAATCCACTGAGAACAGTAAAAAGAGAGGACTTTGATTAGTCCTCCATTAGCGACAAGTTTAACTCCCATTCTTTTCCCCACTTTATCAAAACTTTCTTCCACTCCTCCTTTCTTTTGCCTTTATCATGACTTTGGGCTATACATGAAAGTCTATCCAATTCCCTGGACTCATTTGCTTTCACATCCAGTTTTCCCAAATTGGTCTCTTATCAGATTTCCATCATTTAGCTATTTCTGTTCTAGCTGCCGTCACAAAATAAAGTAAAATTCTCCAGATTTTGTTTTCTTCTTTTGAATTTAGTACCGAAGTTATATTCAAAAGATACAACTTTGGGTTCGTTGGGAATTTAATTTCGAGTATCTGTTGAATGGATTCATGAATCATTTCCCAAAATTTCTGAATTTCCTCACAATCCCACCAATAATAATAATAATAATAATAATAAATGTTATTTATATACCACTTTTCCATAAAGATCAAATCGGTTTACATAGAGTGGTAAAGGGCACCCTTTTTGTTTTTACATCTCCAACAGTTTCCATCCGATACTCTATACATTTTTCCCATTTTCCAGGGAGTAAGGTACCATCTATTCAAGTTATATGTATTTTAATACAATAAAGATTTTAAAAAGAAACCTTCTGGGTGACCTTGGGGAAGTCACACTCTCTCAGCCTCAAGGGAAGGCAAAGGCAAAGCTCCTCTGAACAAATCTTGCCAAGAACAACCCAGGATAGTGTCGCCATAAGTCAGAAACCACTTCAAGACACACAACAAAAACAACAGTTGTTTTAATGGTCAGAACCTGCCTTGTGTCCCAAATCGGGGGAAGCAGAATATTAATGAAAACGACAAGACTAAGAAGGGGTCCCAACTCCTGAGAGCAGCCCCCAAACAGCCCTCTCCTGCCTTCCCCCCCAAATGCACCTGAGTGGTTCCTGGGACAGCAACCAGGGCCTCCCCAGAAGATCCCAAAACCAGGATAGGTTTCATGCAGAAGAGAACAGGAGGATTGGCTGCAAAAGACATATCTGGCACATCTCTTGAAGGAGGAAGAACGATAGATAACAGCCTGCTCCATTGTGGCTGAGGAAGACCTCTTGTCTTGAAACGTCCTCCATCAATTCTCAAATACAGGGATAACAGCACTTTATTTAGTTTCATATCATCTATTTTAGCATGTCACCTAGAGCAGAGATATTGGAGGGAGTTTGTGTCTTGTAATTGTTCCTTTTGTTGTTTTGTTGTAGCCCATTCTTTATTATATGTATTGTCATTGTACTGAAGCCTTTGTGTACCTCTGTACTCACAATTGCCCTTGTTTATATTATTTTCTGTAGAAGTCATTCTTTATTACCTACATTAGTAGGTTATTCATAGTAATAAACTGAAATTAGTTTTTACATTATCATTGTTTAGATGTTATTCTGCATTACATCAGTATGTTATTCAGAGTAGATAAATTGAAGCTGATTTGTGTACTGTAATTGTTCTTTGTATACATACCTTTTTTTCTCATTACATAGCATTACTTTCTTATGACATGTTTCATGTTCACTTACAATCATAGAATCACAGAGTTGGAAGAGACCTCAAGGGCCATCCATTCCAACCCCATTCTGCCATGCAGGAACTCCCAATCAAAGCATCCCCGACAGATGGCCATCCAGCCTCTGTTTAAAGACCTCCAAGGATCACTGCACTCCGAGGAAGGAGTGTGTCCGAATGTCGAAGAGCCCTCACTGTCAGGAAATTCCTCCTAATGTTGAGCTGGAATCTCTTTTCTTGGAGCTTGCATCCATTGTTCAGGGTCCTAGTCTCTGGAGCAGCAGAAAACAAGCTTATTCTCTCCTCAATATGACATCCCTTCAAATGTTTAAACAGGGCTATCATATCACCTTCTCTTCTCCAGGATAAACATTCCCATCTCCCTCATAGGACATGGATTCCAGATCCTCCACTATTTTAGTCGCCCTCCTTTGGACACGCTCCAGTTTCTCAATGTCCTTTTTGAAATGTGTAGCCCAGAATGGGACACAATATTCCAGGTGGGGCCTGACCAGAGCAG
>NW_024806240.1:0-4121 GCF_019175285.1 Sceloporus undulatus | reverse complement strand
TGCCACATCTGAACATTTTCCATACAAATTAGAAATATATTTTAACAGGTATCACTGGAGCAGACCAATGAATAACTTAGGTCACATTACTTTCAATGCTATATGCATGGCTATGTCTGGGTCTAATCCAATATCTATGAGCACACACATACACTTTATTTCAATATGTTCAGTACAAAACTAGATGTTATTAGGGAAGAGAAAAGATGGAAACAGGACTGCTATATTAGGCTACAGCCACATAGCTTCATAATGTCTAATTCTTGCCTGAAGGGATGAAGTTTATGATATGAAATCTTAATTTTACAGTACTGAAGTACTACCATGCTTTTGGAATTTAGGTATATGCCCAGGTGGTGAGCTGAACCTAACATAATAACATAAGGTTTCATCCCAAACAATATTATCTTTTTTTTTCTCTTTTGGGGTGGTGAAAGAGTATTTCTTCTGCTCAGTACTATCCCCAGCTGACAGGTTTGCAGAAACAGCACAATTTACCTCATTATAATAATAAAATTATCTCTACAAATTTATCTTCTCTTAGAGATAATTAATGAAGTTCTCAATGTTCTTGTAATATTTTTTATTGCATCTTTAATTTTTCCTCTATGGGAAGGAGGAACCATTATGCTCTTATGTTTTCATTCACACACACACACACTCGCATATATATATCACATAATTACACACAGAGAGAGAATCACACAAGTATTGCTCTCACTTATCAGAATTCTGAGACAAATAGATGTATAGTAAACAGAAAAAGATTGGAGTCATGTTGCTGAGTCCCAGTTAGAATAGCCCCACTGAATTTTTTGTGAAAATGGTTAGTCAACATATAGATAACTCTAATTTATTCAGTGGGTCTACTCTAATTAAAATTTAGTTCAGAGTCTCCTGATTTTCCTTTTCCTCTTTGTATATATTTTATTAATATAGTTATTACGACAAATTTAATACATAATAACAAAAAAGACATAGCAACAACAACCAGTCAACAATCAGACAAACAAATAAATAATAAAAAACAAATAAACATGGATAAATCTTTCTCTTCAATGTTGGTTTTTCACGTATATCCTTTCTTCCCTCAAAACCATTGTTGTAATATGCTACATTACCTCTTACAAAATCATTTTTCTATCTCTTCAATCTCCTGATTTTCAAAACAATCTTCAAAACAATGAAGATCATTCAAATGGTTAATCAATTGAATTTAAATCTGGAATAAAAATGGGAATGTGTCATCTTCAAAATGCTAGTAGAATGGGATATCAAGAGTTTTCAGGCGGACAGCAAAACTGAAGACATTTCAGTGGCTGAGATGGGGTTTAAAGATGTTATTTTTTTTCCCTACACATGTCAATGGGCCATATAACCATATTGACAAAGTCATGTATAAGGTAAGTGACTGTCAAGTTAAGTCCACATTACTGTTTTTGTTTCCTCTTCTGCCCTTGGGAATAATGCTGTTATGCTATATTTGTTGTCATTTCACAGGATATTTTGTGAAAAATTAAGGTGCAGTACAGACTGCCAACAAGCAGCGTACCAGCTCCAGTATTAAGGTTAGGGAGTGCACACCATGTACATGTTCCCTAACCCTGATGGCACAATAATGGCGGTGCCCTGTGTACATGGATATTGCCATTATGACATCACACATGTGCCACGTCCAAATGCCCCGGTGCATCTGTGATGTCTTCCTGCTGCCCCAGGCCACTTACGGAGGCCTGGCTGCGGTGAGATAAGGAGCTCCTTCTGGGTGCGCGCCTTGTTCCCGCAACAACCAAACAGCTGCAGGAACAACGCCAAGGAGAAAGGGGCCGAGTGGCCCCTTTCTCCCATGGTTCTAGCTACCGGGGTGTCCAGGGGCATAAAGCCCCAAGGACACCCCTTTTCCAGGCCACAGGGAAATAACATTTTGCCGCTTCTTCTTGGCCTGGAAAAGTGCTGGATTGGGGCTTCTGGGCTGCCAGTATGGCTGCCTTGGCCCCAGTCCTCCATGGAAAGGGATGGCTGTGGACCGCCACTTTTCCACGGTCTGTACTGGGCCCAAGTAAAAGAATGCCAATAACAACTGGAGTGGGGGTTAATAAAGGTGACTTAGGGGCAAAACAGATGGTCCCTTTGTGATGGCTTTGCAGCAGCTTGGGAGCATGTCATTTAGATGATACATGCCCCAAAACCACCTGCCCAAAGACATGGGGGCAACTTTGAGGTGCTCTGGTGGTGCACAATTTATATGTTGCATGCCACAGGAGCACTGTAAGGCCACAGTGGTGGCAGAAAAGGCCAGCAAACAGCTGGGTTGGGGGCATGGCATGCGGTTGCCAGAGCCCCAACCCAATGATCAAAGGGGCGGCATCAAGCCACCCCTTCAGGACCATCTATTTTGACCCTTAGTGGAAATACACAACTAGTGAGGAGGGGGAAGATTTTGGAACAGCTGTATAGACCCAACTAGAAATTTAGTAATATTCTGGGAACTGGAATATTCACCTTTTGGTAGCATTTGTCCTTTCACTTTTCAAAGTATGAGAAATTTCCTCTGGTTTAGCCCAGTCTGGCTTAGCTTCAAAAATGTACAGCAATACATAAAGAAGGAAATGCACTACCAATAAGACCTAGGGCAGGCAGGAGGGCAAGCTAATTGTGTTTATATGGCACCTAAAAAATCACCATTGCACTCTCTCTCTACACACACACACACACACACACACACAAACATGATTCCCATAGGGCATCTCAGCCCACAAATATGTATTTCACAACAAGCCCACAGATAGCAAATTCCTGAAATCCAATTTTCAGTTCCAGAAGTAGCTGCTCACATATTATTCTGGTGACTCATGAATGGCAGTGACTTCTGGAAGTCTTCCTCTCCTTCTGTGAATACAGCTTGGTTCAATAAATATAGTTGTTTATTATCAGACAACATGCTACTTTTATTTGATTTTTAACAAAAATAGGAGGATTTTTAAAAATGGCACTGAAATATTTTTTTTTATCTAAACAGCTCCAAATATGACAGGAATGTCAAAAGAAGATCAGGCTGTGCTTTATAGACTATAGCAAAGCCTTTGATTATACTGATAATGAGAAACAACCAATCACAACATTTGAGAGTCCTGATGAGTAACGTACTCAGGACAAGAGGCTACTGCCAAGATAGCATATGAAAAAATGGAATGGTTTTCAATTGGCATGGGGATCAGGCAAAGCTGCATTCCATTACCCTAGCTATTTAATTTGAATGCCAAGAATATCATACAAAAAGAAAGATTGGACTGGAGGGAGGAACATTAACAATCGAAGATAGGCAGATGCATCTAACGAGATATTTACTGAAACACAAATACACACACATAATACTAGCATAAAATATCAGAGATATGGAAAGACTGTTGAGGAAAGTCAAGGCAGAGAGTGCAAAGACAGGTTTACAGGTGAACATCAAGAAAACAAAAATTAAAGCTGCAGATGATCTACATAATTTTAAAGCAGATAATGAAGAGCTTGAGATAGTTCAAGATTTTCAAGATTTTAATAGTTCAAGATTTCAAGCAGTTTCAAGATTTTCCACACTTGGGATAAATAATCAATCAGAGCAGAGACTTCAGATAAGAAATTAGAAGAAGATAAGGACTTGGAAGGCCAGCTATGAAGGAACTAAACAAGATTCTGAAGTGTAATGATGTTTCATTAAATATTAAAAGATAGTCCATGTCATTGTATTTCCCATTTCTATGTATGGTTATGAGAGATTGACAGTGAAGAAAGCTGATAGGAAAAAAATTAAACTAATTTGAGATGTGGTGCTGTAGTAAAATTCTGAGAATACCATAGACCGCTAAAAAGACTAGTGAATGGGTCCAAGAGTAGATAAGGCCCAAACTCTCCTTAGAAACAAAAATGAATAAACTAAGGTTGTTGCATTCCGGCCATATCATGAGAATAAAGGACTCACTAGAAAAAACTATAATGCTTGGAAAGTGGAGGGCAATAGGAAAAGATGAAGACCTCATTTCAGATGGATAGACTCAAAGAAACCACAGCCATGAATCTGCAGGAACTGAGCAGGGGGTTGAGGATAGGGTGGGGAAGTAACCAAAAAATTA
>NW_024806239.1:0-4121 GCF_019175285.1 Sceloporus undulatus | reverse complement strand
TAAGTAAAAAGCTTCAAATCTCCCAGGTACGTTCAAGAGTATAGGAGAGATCAAATCTCTGGGAGCATTGCCATAAAAGGGGCAATGAAACAATACGTGTCCAACATTTTCTATATCTCCTGAGTTACAGGGGCATGTTCGCTCATGAACAGGAGTCTTACTAAATTTATCCTCCAGTAATGCTGATGGAAGAACGTTTAATCTATCCAGTGTGAAAGCTGTTCTATATCTGGGGATTGACAGATTCGTTATGTAATTTGGCACAGTAAGCGGTCCTACACTGTCCCAATAAGAAAAATAGTTTGCGGACTGAGTTCTATGGTTTTGGACTTCTGTGTCCTTTATGCACTGCATAATGGCTGTTTTAGCTTTAGAATATCCCATAGACTGAATGGTGTTAGTCATGAGACCCAGATTTTGGAGTTTTGTAGTCCGAAAGTTTTTCCATTTAGATTGAAAAGTATCTACCAAAATTAATGGCGTAAGTCCCACAGGAAGAAAAATCAACTTTAGCCAGAAATTCACAGTAAGCATCAATATTCGGGCTTCCGACTTCCGGTTGGTTATGGCGCCTCGATGAGACTCTTGTGAACAAGCTGTTTGGAAGAGGATCGGACATCGTGGCTTCTGGGGTGGCAAAGGGGATCCTTACACTCCAAAAATTCTCTCCGGCATAGGGAGATCAGAGAGAGCCTGGCGGAGGCTCCAGAAAGCTGTTTTTTCTGCGCTGCCTAGATCCCCAGAAATTCTCTGGGGGAAAGGGAGGCGAGAGCAGCAGAGCCGAAGGGCAATCCAAGGCCGCGATTTTGTTCCCCGCATGTGGACAGAGGCACCACCAACTTTATAAATAGAGGACTCTGAAAACGAGCACTGAAACGATCTCTCTGTTGGGGCTGGTAAGATACCTTTTGCAATCACGTGTCACAGAAATGTCCATTTATGATATAAAAGAGCAGAGAAAAGAGGTGAAGAAGTGAATTGAGAAGGAATTTATAAAGACAAGTGGGGAAAGATAACAAAAAGGTGGAGCAATGAAATTAAGAGCTATTTTTGGATTTATAACAAAATAAAGAAGTGAAGGAGAAACAGAGAAATAAATCAATAAACAAGACGGAGAAGGGAAGGGAAGAGGTAAAGGAACAGTAAGGACATTGAAGAGTTAAAGCAGAAATTATTTCAACCTTGAAAAGAGGCTGATAGCCACAACAAACAGCCAGCTGTTCTAGACAAAGTGATAAACAAAATAACGACGGGAGGACAGGAGGAGGAGACACCGAGGACTGGGGAGGGGGCGACGAGGACCGGTGGAGGGGGCATCGAGGACGGGTGGAGGAGAAAGAGGATGGGAGGAGGAGACGACGGACCACAAATAAGAACAACAATATTTATTTACCCAATTGCCGATGGATAGAAAAGCGCCATAGTCACTTGGAGGGAGGGTGTGGATTTTGAGGGGCTTTCTTTGCTGTAGGAGGAAGTGACGCAAAGGAATGAAATGAGATGCTGATAGGAGAACTGAAGATTTATGGGTAACATAGTCTGAATTAACTGAAAAGGAAGTGAGGGCGCACGAAATTCGGCAAGTCTTGTAGAGAAGAGAAGCTCTCTGGGAACTGTAGTTTGGGAACTTATAAAGAAATTACGGGGAAAAGAGGGGACTGAAGACTGATTAAGGTTAAAAAGGAATTGAAGAAGAAACTTGGACATTAATCATCTAAGAGGAGAGAGTTGGAAGCAAGAATATAAAGGACTAAAAAAGAGGTGATAATATTTAAGAAAATATTTAAGAAGGTAAAAGAATTGTATTGAAAACATAATTGTTGGGAGATATTGTTCTGATATAAGGGGAAACAGGGAGATTGGTATCTCTCTGCTCTGGGAATCTTATAACTGTTTCTTTTTCTGTTTAAATATATAATAGCCTATAATAACGGAAGGGGGAAATTATTGTGTTCTATGTACTTTTTGTGATGGATATGGAAATGCCCAGGGTATAAGGGTATAAGATAATATACATAACTAAATTAGTACTATAGTTGTATAAGATAGTGGTAAGCAACTCGAATGTTCTTTAATCATAATAGATTTTGAAATTGTACTAACAAGGTTAAAAGGTCATATTGTACAGACATCTTGGGGAAAACTGTGATTTAAGAGTTGTTAAATACAAGACATCTCGAAGATGACCTCTACAGGCAAGAACTTGCCTCCAAAAGCCCAACAACAACAACAACAACCAAGGAGAGCTTCAGTAGAGAAAGCAGATATGACTGTAATTCTATTGGAAGAAATACGAAAGTTGAGGATGGAACTGTCAGAAACAACGACAGAGCTGAAATTGGAAATGAAAGATTCTGAGAAGGGAATACATCAAGAAATAAGATCAGATATGAAAGAAATAAACCAGACTATTGAAAAACTAACTACGGAAATAACATCAACGAAACAGAAAGTGCAAAAAGTAGAAAAAAGAAGTGATAAAATGGAAAGTGAAATAGCGACACTAAAGAAGAAGGTTGAAGAAGAACTAGAAGAAAAATCTATATGGCAACAAAAATTTAGAGATAAATGTATCAAGATACGAGGGCTTCCCGAAGAGCAAGATGAAGACCTTATGGATAAGATATAAAATTTATTAGCAAGATTTTTGGAAAAAGAATCAGCTATTTTTTAAATACGAGATAGACAGACTATTTCGCGTGAACTCCTACATTGCATTGCAGAGGCAGCTACCAAGAGATATTATAGTTTATTTTGTGAGGAAGTATGTATGGGATGAGATATTAAGAAGACCCAACGAAAAAACCTTTGGAATACGGTGGCCAGATTTTGAAGGTGTTTAAAGATGTGCCCATGAAAGTGTTATGGAAACAGAAGGAATTTCAATTCCTAACAATAAAACTAAGAAGGGATAAGATATAGATGGGAAACTCCAGAAGGACTTACCTTCTGGTTTAAGAAGAAGAGAATTATGATTAAAACAGTTGAGGAAGCCAAGAAATTTATGAAGCACTTTGAAAAACAACAGGACCAAACAAGAAGAGATAAAGATGAAGAAGACAAGGGAAAACAAAAGATGAGAACGATGACAACTCGCAGTATGGATAAAGATTTAGAGCAGAGGAAAGGAAAGGAAGTGGATCAAGCGTCTTCGAAGAGACAATAGGACCTGGAGATGTGGCATCAGGAGGAAAAGATGAAGAAAGCGACGATGGTGGAAGTGAACATGGAAAAGGCGATAAGTTGGAGGAAGAAGTGTAATTCAACTCAATATATTTTAAAATAAAAAAGGAAAGAATGGAAAAATTAAGATTACTAACTTGGAATGTACAAGGCTTGAACACATCCCATAAGAGAAAGAAGATATTTCATAATTTGCAAAGACAAAGAATTGATATAATCTGTCTCCAGGAAACGAGGATCAAGAAAAAAGATACAAAGCATCTAGGTAATTCAAAATTAAGTCTGGGATTTGTCTCAGCATCAAATCAAAAAAAGAAAGGGGTAGTAATGTATGTCAATTAATCCACTGGAAAATATCGAGCCACTGCTAAAGAAACTAAAAGTATACAGCGAAAAATCAGGATTTCAAATCAATAAAGAGAAAACAAAGATGTTGACGATGAATATATTTAAGGAAGAATAGGAGAAGATCCGAAATAAATCAGGTTTTCAAATAGTGAAAAAAGTTAAATATTTAGGAATCTGGCTGACAACAAAAAATACGGAACTATTCAGAAATAATTACGACTTAGTATGGTCTGGAATTCAAAAAGATATAAAGAGATAGAATAAAATTAGACTGTCCTGGATGGGAACAATATCAACAAATGATGATTTTACCAAAGATGATATTTTTATTTCAAAATCTCCCAGTAATAGTGAGTGATGTCCCCTTCAAAAAGTGGGATAATGACATTAAAAATTTTATTTGGAAACCGAAGAAACCAAGAATAAAACTACAACTACTGCAAGATGCAAAAGAAAGAGGAGGCTTGGCCTTACCAAATTTTAAGTTATACTACTATGCCGCTACTCTAAGTTGGGCACTAGATTAGTTTCGATTAAATAGAACAAAAATTATCAATTTGGAAAGAGCAGATTTACTATTCGGTCTACAC
>NW_024806238.1:0-4121 GCF_019175285.1 Sceloporus undulatus | reverse complement strand
GCTGTGCCAGGAGCAGCTGAACTGTGCCCTTTCCCAGGTGAAAATGGTGCAGGAATGTGTGTAGGGGGTCACTTTAAATCCCAAACCTTCCCTTTTCACTTTCTACAACCAAAACATCCGCCGGCAAAAGTTACAACTTCCCGCGGTTCTAGCAATGCATGCGCACAAGTGGCTCTAGGGTTAGGGTTACGAGACTTAAAATGCTCCGCAGCTGTGCCTCAGCTTCCACAGCTGCATGGCAGTGGACGTTGCAATTAAAGCTTGGCTGCAAACCACGCATGTCCCAGGACCCCGACCCATTATGCGACGCAGCTGACACGGAGCTTTTAAACCAGCAACTTATATTTGCGGCGTAGCAATTCTGACGTATTGGTGCAGCAGCTTACATACGGAGCTGCGCAGGTACGCCGCAAATCAAAAAGAAGCGGAAAAAAGCAGCACCTTTTTAATGCCGCTTCTTCCCGCTTGAGGCGTGCGGGGGGCGTGTTCATGGCGGCATTCAGGGAAAGCTCGTCTGAAGGCTCTACCTTCATGATGTCATGAGTACATCCCTTTTTGCCCGTCTGTAACCCGCCAAAGTTTATGTATTATGAGAATTTAAAAGCAATGAAGAATATTGGGGGGGGGGGGATGCTACTAATATTGAGAAAAGTATTTTAGAGTTGGGGCATATTAGATAGTGGGTGTGTGCCTATCAAAGAAAATCGGTGTCAAGTTAGGGAAAAAATTTGAAACCCAGAGGGCTAGCATCTAAAGAGAGTTGTAGTGTAGGGGACATTTAAGAGAGTCCTGAGTTTGAATCTTGCAGTGAAGAATTAGTGGGATAGTGACCATCACCTTTACATAACTGGTGGCAGCGGTGGGATAAAAAGAGAAAAGTAGTTGGGTCGGCGAGTCTCTCACCATCGCATATATTGCTGTAATCTTTAAAAAAAATTGTTTTCAAATATTATATTTCTATTGCATGGGCAATGTATTCTAATGTGAACAGACAGTTGCAAAACAAAATTCTGGTGTAATTCTGGTAAATAAAATCCACTGCCCAAGAAGGAGAAGCACAGAAGGTGTTTGACAATTGTAATAAGCTCCTCATTTCTTCTGAATGAGATGTGGTACTGGTTTTTCAGGAAATAATGTCAAAGCTGGACACATTTTGTCCAGGCATCAAATCCAACATAACAAGTTAGTGACACAAAATCAGGAATTTTCTTTAACTAAAATCTCTTAGAAATACTGAATCATAAGGCATTAATTAGAAAGCACTAACTGAGGCAATTGTTTGCCTTTTCTATCTACTGCACAAGACCAGAGTAAATTCGTCTGGTTATGATGTTCCAAGGTATAAGAGAAAATGAGAAAAAAAGTGCACAGTGATGTTCAGGTGAGAAGAACTTTTTAAAAAGATCCTAAATTGATAATCTTCATAAATGATTACTATCACAACAGAAGTAAAAAAGGACAGGATGCAGTAGGGCCATCCATCAAAGATGAGTCTTTAACCAGCAGCTGCTTTGACCTCTACATTTCTGGTACAAATGTATAATGGCTCAATGATTCATAGTGTTTGTGTTGTGATTGATGTTTGATAGATGCTGATACACATGCCTGCACTTCCATGGATTATGCCAGTATGGAAACAGGGTGTCAAGTGTCACGTGTGGTGTGCTAAACATGCTGATAGAGGACATAAGGGAACAGAGTGGACCAAAACTATTGTAGGAGCAACCTCAAAAATGCCAGCAACTGTGCTAGTCAATCGCTAGTTTCAATGGTTGGCATAGTCAGAGCTTCCAAGACTCATGTTCATATGAAGCCTTGTAGTTTTTCAGGTCTGTTTTTTACTCCACCTTCATGTTCTTGCCTGTTCTCCTGCCTTCTCTGAACATGGAGGCAGTGGTAAGAGACTCCAGTGCAGCTACCTCTGCCAAGTTGGGAAGGTTGCATAAAGTAGCCCCTCTGGTCAGTTGTGAAGACTGAGGGAGCTAAGATGAATCAAAAATGCTCAGACAGGTAAGGAAGAGGAGAATTTATTCTGGGAGAACCTGTTCTTCACAGGTCAAGACCTTTGTCCATCACTGACAGTTAGTATGTTACAAAGGGAACAATAGCGTTATGATTTTGTGGTGGTGATATAATTATGGGTTAAAGTAGGCAATACTAAGGACTAATCAGAGCCAGGGGAAGAGCTAAGATAGTCTGGAAAGAGTAAGAGATCTGGACTGCCATTGAATTATGGTAACCACAGATTTCCTAGTTCCTGACATGGATAGAGGTATAAGGCAAAATGGGGGGACACAGTTGCAGCCATGCCTTCTCCTCTTTTAATGCTTTGCTAGTAAAGAATTGGGGGATTGATGTGTAGCCCACCCATTGCTTTGAATACCTTTTGGAGCATATGGGAGGAAGAAATTTCTTGAGTGTAGTCTCTCTCTCTCTCTCTCTCTCTCTCTCTCTCACACACACACACACACACACACACGGCACTAGCAAGCATTCAAAAAGTATATCCAGGTTATGAGTCACCTTTGCCTCCTTCTCTTTTGGTAGCATACAAATTGCTGAGTTTCTCTTCCTCTTCCCATGGCAGGGAGGATGCAGGTAGAGGTACAGTTGTGCATTTAAGTGCTTGCTGTGGTGATCAGCACTGAAGAACAGGCATAACTCTTCAGTGTTATTGTGTTATATTTTATTTTTTCTTGTTTTTGCTTGTATATGTTTGATGTTCCATTCTTTGATGGAAAGGGTGTTATAAATCAGGATTGTTGTTGTTGTCTTCGTCATCCTCATTGCGGTTGGATCAATGAGGGAAATAGAAGACGGGCACTTCTATTTCTTGCCTTTGAGCATTTTCCTCCAAGCTACATCACAGACAGCAACAATTCCTGAAAAATATAAAAACTGCTTCATCAAAGTAAATTCTCTTCAGCAGATGAACAATTATCTGGGTTCACTTGCATGTCACTTAAAAAAGGTAAAGGTAGTCCCTTGACATAAATGTCTAGTCGTAGCTGACTGTAGGGAGCAGTCCTCATCTCCATTTCTAAGCTGAAGAGTCAGCATTATCGGAGGACTGCTCTGGTGGTCATGTGGCCAGCATGACTGCACCGAACACTGCTTCCCACCAAAGTGGTACCTATTTATTTATTTACATTTGCATGCTTTTGAACTGCTAGGTTGGCAGAAGCTGGGACTAGAGACAGGAGCTCAACCCATCATGCAGCACCCAGGCCTCAAACCTTTTGATCTTCCAATCACCAGAATTAGCATCTCACAGAACTGTAGTTTTGTGAGACATTTAGCCTTCTTTGTCAGAAAGCTCTAGTGTCACAGTAAACTACAATTCCCAGGATTTCCTTGCACTGAGTCAGCACAGTGAAAATGGTCTGAAAATGGATTATTTCTGGAGTATGTTTTCGACCTTAGTCAAAACTGCAGAAATTCATTAGATTTGAACAACCCGCCAAATCCTTGTATCTGCTTGGGTGGGAGGGAATTCTCCTGATTCTGGTGTTTATCAGACGAGCTCTTAAAGAGGTACTATTCCAGTGTGACTCCTCTAGCTGCCTCCTGTTGCATGCTGGGATTGGCAGTTTTAAGGAGGGGTATTTAGAATTCTCAGGCAGAGAAGTTCAGCTCCTTAAAACTGCCAATCCCAGCATGCAACAGGAGGCTGCTAGAGGAGTCACACTGGAATAGTAGCTCTTTAAGAGCATAGTGTGATAAACATCTCTGATTCTGGTTCTGATTCTCTGCCAATCAGAGACTTCTTCCCAGTTCAAGTACAACTTCAGAAGAGCTTCTTCAGGACTGCAGTAGGGGGAGAAGGTGAAATGTTCTTTGGATGATTATTTTAATTATCTACTTTCACTTCAGCTAGTCTGATTCACATTTAAAAAAGGGAGGGAGGGAGGGAGGGAGAGACAGAGACAGAGACAGACAGACAGACAGACCTGTAGACTAAATGCAAAAATGCATTTTGCTTCAGAAGAACTGTATTTTCTGGCATGTAAGACTACTTTTTAACCCAGGAAAATCTTCTCAAAAGTTGGGGGTCATCTTATACGCTGGGTGTCATCTTATAGGGCAGGTGCTGAAACTTCCAAGCCAGACTGGAGAATCTG
>NW_024806237.1:0-4122 GCF_019175285.1 Sceloporus undulatus | reverse complement strand
GCTGAGATGATGAAATCATTAATTGTAGGATGAACTAAGAGAACCAAGTTTAGCAACTTGAACAGAAGCAACTACCCTACCTGGAAGATTTATGCCCAGTCCCTACTTATAAAGGAAAGTTTATGGGCCACTGTTGAAGCCGGGTTGCCAGCCGATGCTAATGCAGCCGCGAAAGAGAGAAATTGCAAAGCTAAAGCCTGTATTTATTTAATGTTAGAAGAAGATTTAATTAATGACGTAAGAGATAAGGAGACGGCGAGAGATGTTTGGGAAACACTTCAAAGGCTACACACTCCTTCAACTGCCTTTGCAAAAAATGCTATGGTCTAAGAGAATTTATAGACAGAAGATGGCAAAAGGGCAGTGTGTGATAGAACATTTAAAAACAATGCAAAACTTGTTTGTGCAGGCTGAGCTAAGAGGAGTGGAAATTAATCGAGAACAGCAGTGTTATATTTTGTTAGAGTCCCTAGATTCTTCCTGGGACAACATTACTAATGCCTTGCAAAACTTACCGGCAGAGGAACTAACGAAAGATTTAGTTGTGGCCAGGATTCTGGAAGAGAACCAGAGGAGACTGTCTGAGAGGAATGACGCTCCAACTTCCAAGAGTGTGCCAAGTGAGCAAGCCAAGCCTGATGTGCGTGGGCTGGACCAGGCAGCTTCTTCGAGGGAGCAAAGGAAATGTTTCTACTGCAAGAAGATTGGACATCTGCAGAGGAACTGTAAACAACTGGCTGCTGAGAGAAGCAAGCAAGAGAGCAGATGGCACGGCCAGAGGCAGAAGCATTTCAAGCCGTCATTTTTGAAGGACAATAAGAATAATAATAAGGTGTTTGCGACCATGATTAAGGAAAGACAGAAAGCAAACTCTAAATGGCTTGTAGATTCTGGTGCTTCGACCTCCATGTGTAACAACATTAATTTAATTAGTGATAAGAAGCAATCTAATGTAAATGCAGTGGTTCTAGCTGACGGGAATGAGCTCACAACTATAAATCAAATGGGAACAGTTTACATTCCAGGGCTAAAAGAAAACTTTAATGATGTTTTGCATGTGAAAGAATTAGAAAACAATTTATTATCAGTGAGCAGATTAACAGACCGAGACTACATAGTCACTTTTGAAAAGAACTTATGTAAAATAACTTTAAATGGGGAACTGCGTGGCATAGGTTTGAAAAAGATAAGCTTTATTTTCTAGAAGAAAATGTTGATAAGTACAAAGTAGAGAATGCTAATACTATAGATAATGTTCCGTTGCACAAAGACTGCATACATGAGCTTCATAGAAAATTTGGCCATGCTAGTTTCAAGAGTTTAAAGAATTTAATAAGCATGTGTCCAGATTTGAAAGTAGCAGAATGTAAAAATCATTTAGACTGTACTGTATGTAATCAAGTGACGGTCAGAGCGTATCCAGTTGCTAAGAAGTCCAAAAGGATTGCTCAAAGACCTTTTCAATTTGTCCATGCAGATATAGCCCAAGCTAATTGTTTGTCTCTAGGGGGAAGCAGATTTTTCCTGGTAATTGTTGATAGATTTTCAAGATTTGCATATATAAGAATATTGAAAAATAAGTCAGAAGCTGGGCAAAGTTTGAAAGCATGGGTAAGGATGATTGAAAGAAGATTTGATAGCAGAGTTGGGACTATTGTTACAGATAGAGGTGGAGAATTTTTAAAAAACCAGTTGTACAATTGGTTCCAGAAAGTGGAGATAAGACATGAAACCACTAACCCTGCTTGTCCAAGTGAGGATGGGTTAGCAGAAAGGAAAATCCAGGACATAAAAAGGATTTCTGCTTGCATGATGGCAGATGCAGGAGTTGGAGACAGCTTCTGGGGTGAAGCAACCGTGACTGCCATACACATAAGTAACAGGTTGTACCATTCAGAGATTGAAGACATTCCCTACAGGGTTTTGTATGGGAGAGTGCCAAATTTCAAGTACCTAAGAGTGTTTGGTCAATTTGCACATGTGTACATACCTGCTTGTTTTAGGAGGAAAGGAGAACCCAAAAGCAAAAGGCTAATGTTCTTGGGATATTCAGGGAACAGTTACAAGTTTCTTATGAGAGGAAAAGAGATACAGTACTCCAGGTCTGCAAATTTTGAGAGACATGCTGGCTGGGACAAGCTGCATGCAAACAAAGAAGTGTTTTTGAGGTTAGGTAGCTCAAGTGAGCAGCAAGCACAGACTGAACCAACTTCAGGAAACGGAGGGGTTTCAGTCAAGCCAGAAGCCTCTACTAGCAGTAGTGGTAGTACCTCAGATGGGGAGACACACACAAGGCCAGTAACCACTAGAATGACAGAAGACAAGAGGTTTAGCAGAAAGACAACAACTTCTAGTGCAGACAGTGATGAGGAAAGAGGCAGAACGACAGAATTCATACCCAGGCGTAGTCACAGAGTTAGAAAGTCACCAGATAGGTTTGTTGTGACGCAGGCAAGAGCTTGTACAGTGGTAGAAGAGCCTGAGAGTTATGAAGAGTTAGAAACCTTTTCCAGTGAAGAACAGGAAAGATGGTGTGATGCAATGGAAAGTGAATTTAGTTGCTTGGTGAACAAGAATGTGTTTGAGATTGTGGATAGACCTAAGGACAAACCAGTGATAGGTTGTAAATGGGTATATAAGAGAAAGGAAATGCCTGATGGAAGCATTAAGTACAAAGCAAGATTGGTAGCTAAGGGATTTGCTCAACAACAGCATAAGAATTTTGACAAGACTTATTCTCCAACAGCAAAGCCAGAAAGTTTGAGAATGGTGTTAGCTGTAGCAGCAAGAAGGAATTTAATTGTTGAGCATTTTGATTTTGAAATGGCTTATCTAAATGCAACTTTAGATGAAGAAATATTCATGGAACAGCCACAAGGGTTTGAGGAGAATGGAAGTCAGAAAGTTTATAGATTGAAGAAGGCATTGTATGGTTTAAAACAAAGTGCCAGAGCTTGGAATTTGTGTATTAATGATGAGTTAGTTAAGTTAGGATACAAGAGAAGCGTGGCAGATGCTTGTGTATATACAAAAGGAGATATAGTGCTAGTGATTTATGTGGATGACTTGTACGTGGCAGCAAAGTCTAAACAGGAAATAGAATCAGTCAAGAGAGAATTGTCAGAAAAGTTTGTTTTGAAGGACTTAGGTTTGTTGAAGTCTTATTTAGGCATCAATGTTGAGTGGACACAAGAAGGACATTGTTTATTAAGTCAGAGGAAGAAGATTGAGAACTTGATAGAAAAGTGTGGACTACAGAATGCCAAGATAGTTAAAGCTCCAATGACAACTGGTTTCGTTTCTGAGCAAACAACCAGAGATTTTGAGGACAAGACATTTTTTCAGGAGCATCATAGGATCACTACAGTTCATTTCTTGCCACACTAGACCAGACATTGCTTATGCTGTGAACACATTATCCAGAAGAGTTTGCAATCCTCAGGTTGAGGATTGGACAGCTGTGAAACATATGTTGAGACACTTAAAAGGGACATTAGACAAAAAGTTAATCATCAGAAGCAGTAATGCAGATTTAGATTGTTTTGTAGATAGTTCATTTGTATCAGAATTAGGAGACAAGAAGTCAGTAACAGGAATGATCATCAAATATAGTGAGAGTCCAATAGTATGGAGAAGTAGAAAACAAACAAACGTAGCGCTAAGTACTTCTGAAGCAGAATTTGCAGCACTAAACGAAATAGTGAACGAGGTACAATGGCTTGAACAATTGTTAAATGACTTAAACGAACATTTCAGAGTACCAGTAGAAATTCATGAAGATTCACAATCATGTATAGCAATGGCTGAAACAGAAAGTTTGAAAAACAGAACCAAATATGTGGGTGTAAGGTACCAAAATGTAAGAGACATGGTTCAAAAAGGAGAAATAGAGTTGAGGTACATAGAGACACAAAATAACATAGCAGATTTGTTTACAAAAGCACTAACAGTGGAAAAACATGAAAGGTTGACAGAAATGGTTGGAATGACAATGTAAGCCACATACAATATTTTATTTCGGAGGGGATTGTTAAGGAAAAAGCAACATGGGACATACAGTAAGAGAAATAAAACTTGTATGTGAGAGTCAGGATGACTCAGCAGAAGCCAATTGAGAACCAC
>NW_024806236.1:0-4122 GCF_019175285.1 Sceloporus undulatus | reverse complement strand
CCCGAGGGACCATCCAGTCCAACCCACTTCTGCCATGCAGGAATATATTAAATCCTAGAGTTGGAAGGATCCAGTTCAACCCCTTTCTGTCATGCAGGAAGACACCACCCAATCCCTCTCTGTGACAGATGGCTATCCAGACTCTGTTAATAATCTCCAAAAAAAGCAGTGCATTATTCTTACTGTCAGGAAGGCCTTCCAGAAGTTTCACTGGAATGTAGGGTGACCCTATGAATGCAAGACCCCCCCAAGAATGGCTCTGCTCAGGTCTTGCAAACTCAAGGCACCTGTGCAGCCCCCTTGGCTGAGCCTGTGTGTTGTTCTTGTGTGCCTTCAAGTTGTTTCTGACTTATGGCAACCCTAAGGCGAACTTGTCACGGGGTTTTCAGGAGGCTGACAGTGTGTGACTCACCCAGGATGGTTTATCCACCTTTCCTCTTTCCCTTCTACCTTCTTCCTTCCTGAGTGTCATTGCCTTTCCTAATAGTCTTTTCTAATGAGTCCGATATTCTCATGTCCAAAGTAGGACAGTTTCGGTTTAGTTGTCTTCTAGGGAAAATTCAGATTTGATCTTGGATCCATTTATTTGTCTTTTTTACAATCCACAGTAGTCACTCTTCTCCAGTACCGGATTACAAATAAGTTGATTTTCTTCCTATCTGCTTCCTTTACTGTCTCACTTCCACATCCATGGATAGAAATGGGAAGTATGATGGCATGGACAATCCCAACTTTAATATTCAATAATCTATCTTTACACTTGGAAATTTGGTCTAATTTCTTTATAGCTGCCCTTCCAAGTCCTAGCTTTCTCTGCTGCAGTCTCCATTCTAATTCAACCAAGAGAAATCATGAACTTTTCCAGTGTCTTTGTTGTCTCAAGCTACATCTCTGGTCATTATTTCTGTTTTCTGTAGTGCCTTGTTCTGTAACCCAAAAGCGAAGCCATCATGGGGTTTTCTTACCTTGATTTGTTCAGAGGAGGTTTGCCATGGTCATCTTCTGAGGCTGAGATTGTGTGACTTACCCAAGTTCACTACCTCTATGCGGTTCTATCTGGTTGCAGTCCCCCTAAAAACAAAAACCATTGAGTATTGATTTCTTCATTTCCAGCTTATCTGAATAATTTTTGCTAGGTGTCAAAAGTCCAAAACATCTGGAAGACCAAAGTTTGGGAATCATTGGGAGTAGATGAAGGGCTGTGCAAGACCTCATTTGCCAGACTGGGAAAAGAAAGGCTTTGTCAGACCTGAGCAAACATAGACTTGTTGGGAACTGTTCATTAACGTGGGAGCCCTGTTTGCACCAAAAGTGGGATAAATCCAGTTGAACTGAGCAGGACTTCCATATCTGCATGGCATAGAGTTTGCACCCAAACATTGGGAAGAACTTCCTGTTAGTAAGAGTTGTTTGCCTTGGAAAGTGGTGGAGTCTCCTTCTTTGGAGGTTTTTAAACAGGGGCTGGGTGGCCCTCTCTCAGAACTTCTTTAATTTTGGGTTCCTGTATGGTAGGGGGTTAGAGTAGATGACCTCTGGGGGTCCTTTCCAACTCTAGGAAGAATATTGGGCCATGTGGGCATGACATTGTTAGCAAGGATCAGCTTGGCAACAGCTGAGCTACAGGGCTGAGAACCTAGTGCCATTTCTGAAGCTGTTGGACTGCAATGCCCAGCAACCCTGGCAGGCTTAGCCAGTGGAGAAGAGTGCTGGGAGCTGCAATTTTGCAACAGCTGGAGACTGCTGTGCTGAAGAGCAGCCTTGCAAGCCTGTGCATTTTCTCCCGACTGCTTTAATGTGCCTTGAGTGGGGTTGGTTCAGAAAGCGGCCTTATGGAGGCTGGCATAAATAATTGAAGCAGAATTGGCTGGTGCGGTTAAAGAGACAGGAGAGCTTTTCCAGCATTTTGTGCATTTGCTGCCCCTCCCTGGATGAGTGTCTTTGGTCAAGGCAAGGGTGCAAAGTGGCCAGTTAGCCCTCATGCCTGCCTGGGTATCCATCTTCCTAGCAATGCCATCGATGCCGTCGGCTGCCCCCACTGAAGCTGTGCCAAGCTGTGCCGCACAATGGGCAGCCTGTTCCCTTCCCTGCAGCCCGGGAAGAGAGGATGCCTTTGTCAAGACCACTTGGGTCCAGGCATGGATGTTTTTTCAGGGTGGACATTTTGGTGGTGCCAGCGTGGCATAGTGGTTTGACTCTGGAGACCAGAATCTCTGCTCAGCCATGGAAACCCACTGGGTGACCTTAGGCAAGTTATACTTTCTCAGCCTCAGGGGGAGGCAATGGTAAACCTCCTCTGAATAAATCTTGCCAAGAGAACCCCAGGGTAGGTTCACCTTAGGGTTGTCACAAGTTGGAAAAGACTTGAAGGCACACAACAACAAAAAAAGACAAAAAGATTTTTTGATTCATACATGCCCCCCCAAATGACTTGTAGGGGACATGGGGGGCATTCCCACCCTACTTGGAATCCCCTCTGGGGTAAATACCAAGTTTTGCAAACATTTTGGGTTCAGAACGCCCCTTCCTATGGAATCGATGGATTTGTAATTTAGCGAACGGCATATTAGTGTGGTTTAGTGGCTTGAGCACTGGGTTCTGACTCAGGAGACCAGGATTTGAATCTGCTTCACTAGGGAACCCCACTAAGTCGCACTCTTTCAGCCTCAAGAGACGACCATGGCAGGCCCCCCTGTGATTCAGTTCTGCCAAGAAAACCCCATGATAGGTTCACCATAAATCAGAGCCAACTTAAAGGCAGCCAGAAACACATTTAGGATTCTAAGCTGGGAAGCTCCTCTGGGCCTCTCCAAACTACAGATCCCCGGCTTCCATGAGATGGAGCCACAGCAATGAAAGTGGAAGAACTGTCTAGCGTGGAAAAAGTCCAGCTCAGTTTTGGCTCAGAAACCTTAGGGTCTGGGATGATCCTGAACTGGCAACCTTAGTTCTGGTACCCGTGCCCAAAGTTGGCCCTTGGTGCCCCCTGGAAATCTCCAGTAGGGCCTAATGGCGAGAGCCATTCAGTAGGACAGTGATGGCGATCCTTTTAGAGACCCAGTGCCCAAACAGCAACCCCAAACCCACTTATTTATTGCAAAGTGCCATGTCCCTTTGGCTTTCTAGTAAAAAACTCTGGCAGACTTTGTGCTGGAGCAACGGCACATGTGCCCACAGAGAGGGCTCTGAATGCCACCTCTGGCACATGTGCCATAGGTTTGCCATCACTGTGGTAGGGGAAGATGCTGCCTTGGAAAGTGGTGGAGACTCTACTTTTGGAGGTTTTTAAGCAGAGGCTGGATGGCCATCTTTCACAGGGAAGGCTTGGCAGAAATGAACTGAACTGGATGACCCTTTGGGGTCCCTTCCAGCTCCAGGATTCTATCAGAGAAAATGGAGAGAGTGAAATAATTCTTGTTTCCTCCCAAAGTCTAGGAACACAGCCTGCGGGTCACATCCACTGAAGCAGAGCAGTGTTCAGGACAGAGAAAAGGAAGGACTTTTTCATGCCGAACAAAGTCAGAACTGTAAAACTCACTCTCACGTCTCAGAGCCGGCTGCCAACTTGGACAGCTTTAAAAAAGGAGTGTGTGACTCCCTTGTTAAGGCCAGCGGCAAATGGTTCACCCGGGCACAGTTCAAAGCAGCAGGGATGTTGTTCTTCATTAAGTTTCTTCTTGAAGAAAGCAAAATATTTGAGGCTTTTATTCCTGCAACAGGGGAGGCTTCCAAAACCATCCTGTTTTCGAAGTGTTGTTCACAATTTAGGACTTATTCTGCACAAACTCGCCTTGTTGTTTTGCATTGAAAACAGCCAATAATATTCATAATATTAATATTTCTCCATAGAAGCACCCTTCTCTCACAGGAAAGCCTTCTTCCTGCATGGAAAATGCTGCTTTCTGTGCAAAATAACCACCTGTGAATTTTGCGTAGAATAAGCCTCGAATTGCAAAGATTATCCTCTGTCCAGGATTCCTCTCATCAGGGTTTCTCAGTGCTCAAAAAAACAGGCTTTTCAACCATTTTCTGAATATTTCCAAATATTCTTTCCATTTCTTCTTGAAGAGAGCAAGACATTTTATAGCACTTTTATTCCTGCTACAAGAAAGGTTTCCAAAACCA